>NW_022103898.1:74493879-74515874 GCF_000313985.2 Echinops telfairi | reverse complement strand
AAAGAGAGAAAGAAAAGAAAAACCCTCTCTCCTTTCCTGGCGAAAGTGCTGATTAAAGTTCACTCTGTGCTGTGTAGCTGTGTTGAATTCCTTTTCCTTCTATGTGTGAGCTTAAATTTCTCAGAAATTCAGGCCTGGAATTCTAAATATGAAGTTTTTGCCTAAGTCTGTAGATTGAAAACCCAAACATAACAGAAATTATCTAATGTTTTTTGGCCAACTTACTGATGGATGAGTGCTTCCATTTGGTGATCTTTAAGTCGAGGTCACTGGAGTTTATTGGTGGAATGCAGTAAGTCAGCTTGTAGGAAGTAAGTGTAGCAAGTCAGACAGCATGGGTTCAAGACGCAGATCCACAACTTACAAGTGTGTAATCTGGAGCAGTTCATTTGAACTCTTGGAATCTCAATTTCTCTATCTGGAAACAGCCGTGATGATACTTGATTGATGGATTTGTTTGAAAATAGCACGTGCACAGGCTGCTCTGTGCTCTGTGGGGGAAATTGTTCCATAAATGAAAACAGGGATCAATAGCAGTACTGTGTGTTCCATTCATGAGAGCTAAAACAATCTCATCCCCCAAATGTCTCTCTACACAAAAACAGAGACACCCCAAAGATTGGTTCAAGAACATATGCATTCTTTTTATGTCTGTTTTTTAATATTCGGGTGTTTTATGTGAAATCACTTATAACTAATTTTAAAGTACTTATTTCAAAGAGACTTTTCCAATGAGCTAAGACTATGAGTCAAAATAAACTCAGTGGAAAATAGCCAGATTAAGTTATCAGCAAGAGTGCTTGTTTGCAAGAGGCAGAAATTGAAGTTTTTTGCTAGGCTTATCTTGGAGGCATTGTCTGATTTAAAAAAAAAAATATATATATATATCATTTGTCCCTGAGATGGATTTAAAAATGTGAGGGCTACATAACAATCAAAATAATAGTTTCATATTTTTACCTGAAGCATTATGTCCCCCAAACAAAATTTGGTTGAAAAGTTTAATTTCCAATTAATTATGAATCAGTATAGTGCTGAGTCTTTCATTAATTTAAGTATAAAGGACTGGTGGGATAGACATTATGTTTTACCTTCGACCACATACAGAAAATGCTTAGACTGCCTCAGGATGAACATAAACACGTTGCAAAGAACCTGGGGTGTCCTTGGGTCATGCAAACAGTTAATGCATTCAGGGGCTAACCAAAAAGCTGGAGATTTGAAATAACCCAGATGTGCCTTAGAAGAGAAGCCTGGTGATCTATTTCCAAAAAAATCAGGTGTTGAAAACTATATTCCAATGGATTGATTTTATATAATTTTTATACATTTTGTAACTCTCACAAAATGATTGACTTTTAAGGTATTACTCGGCTAGGCAAATTGAGGAATTTTTGTTCTACCCAGGAGATTGGCCAGTGAATGGTCCAGGCAGGATGAACATGCTGCGATATTGGCAAGGAGTAGGCTTATATAAAGGCTAACTCCACAATGGTTAAACGGGATTCGTTATCATTAAAATGAGCTTGGAACAGAGAAAACCATTAAATGCAGTCCTTGTGCTTAGAACCTTCTGGACCTTGGATAACTGTAACATTGAAAATTGGTTGAGACAGTAAGGGATGACATCAGAGGGCTTGTGACCCACAAGCAAGAGTTGAGTTCCTCAGAGCATACAGCTTGCTGACAGAGCTAAAATAGTTGTCACACTTACTATAAAGGCCTGAGTGTGCCCTGTGCAAGGATTGCACACCTCCCTCATATGGATGGACAGCAGGAACACAGGTAACATGGTATCAAGATAGCCACCCAAGCTGAAGTAGTTTGATGGGAGCCTGTGGCAACAATTCAGAAGGGTCTAGAATCAGATTCTAAGGGCATCTTCTCACCAGTGAGACCAAGCCCAATGATATGCCAGTAGAAGAACAGATGTCTAAGGTAGTGTGGTGGTAGTTGGAGGCAGCAGTGATATGAATACAGCATCTAACCTGCACCATTGTGTACCTGCCTAGCTACTTAAGAATGGATAGCGATAATTTGGGGGAGGGTAAGCATTTCCTCTTTGAGAATATGCTGTTATTTTTTACTTTTTGCTTTTTATAAATAATAATGTCTTTCATATGGTCAACAATGCATAAGTGTCTCTCTCCTGTGTTCATCCTTGATCACAGATGAATGTAGGGCCTGTAGGGTGTCTGTGGGTTTGTGTCTCATTCCTTGTAGTTTAACGGCTGCCTGGAAGGTCGGGCCCAGACTTTCTGTGTGTGTGATGGAAACAGACAGACAGGCAGACGAACACCCTATGGAGTACAGCGCCACTCTGATACACATGGGACTGCCGTGAATTGGAATCAACTGTATGGAAACTGGTTGATTTTTTTTTAATGAACCCAAGACACATCCCCAACTTTTTCATAGATTTCTAAGGCTTAATAACAATGGATTGATTTCATAGACAACTGAAGTCGAAGCAACAATCTGAAAAACAAAATAGTTCTCTTTTCCTCCTCCTTAAATATCCAGATGCCTAAGCTAAAAAGTAAAACCACAAATTTTCTAACAAAAGAAATAATGTATTGCGGCTAAAAAGAATCTCTTCCTAGAAGCTTAATTACCATGTCTACATTGACTGAGAAGAAAAGGCTTGGGAAACGGTTTCAATTGCAATGGATGCTGGTTAACCATGCACACAAAATTTCAACATCTATGACAATTTGTCTGTCATTACCAACACCAACCTAAACCACACTTCAGCTTGCTTAAAAAAAAATCCTTACAACTAGTGTGCATTTTGGGTGAGGAGAGGCCATTTAGAAATATTATTTTCTCTGTCACTGAATAAGGAGACAGGATAGCACAGCGGTTAAAATACTAGGCTGCTAACCAAAAAGTTAGCGGTTTGAAGCCACCAGCACTCCATGGGCAAGTGATGAAGTGGTCTACTTCCATAAAGATGTCCTATATGCTTGCTCTGAGTGGGAATCAACTGAAAAGCAGCATGTTTGGTCTTCGGTTCGGCACAGAATTGCCTTTATCTGGGAGATAAAATCAGTGTAGGTTCCTGGTCATATGCAACCCTCTTTATTTTGGCTTGGATGGACTCACTCGTTGATAAAAGGAAACCGAGGTTCTGAGTGAGAAAGCAACCTGTCAGAGATCATTATTGAGAGCCAGTGGATCTGAATGGAATCCTGAATACTTTTCATTGATGGATAGTCCTCAATTTATTTTTAAAAAAGTTTCAGAAAAATAACTCAAAGCATACTATTACTTTTGGGGGTGGGGGTACTTTCTTCATGGACAAGCACCTCAAGTGCTGACTTTTGCCCTTCCCAATGGCGAATCCAGTGAATAAAAACTTAACAGAAGCCAAGCCAACTGTTGAGTTTTTCCTACTCATGGCAAGCCCGCATATGTCAGAACAGAACTGGGCTCCATGTGCTTTTTAACACCTGTGAACATTCAGGAGTAGATTACCAGGATTTTATTCCAAGGCACCTCTGGGTAGATTTGAACCTCCAGCCTTTCAATCAGTAGTTGAACACTTCACTGTTTTGTATCATTTAAAGATATTTTAAATGAATGAATAGGAAAAAAATAATAAACTTGAATGAGAATTTTCATAGCGCATGTTATGCAGCTTTCTTTTTTTGCAAACCAGAATTATAATGAGGAATAAAACAAGATGAGCCTCAGAGGTTCATCTTGGCTGATCAGAGCATTCTCCTCTCGCACAGCAAATGTCTATAGGTCACAACCAGCAGAAGGGTGAACATGGACTCCAACCCAGGTGAGTGAGTTGAGAGATCTGGGATCAGGGTCCAGTAAATGGTGAGAACCTGAGACATTCCTTTCTGCCTTCACATAGGCCAGATATGAACATCCTCTCTTATGAACAACACAAAAGAAATCCTGAAAAAACGATTGTTTTAATCGAAATAACATATGACAAGGGCTCTTCATTGTCTACTTTTTAAAACAAGATACTTTTGATGGGGGCTCTTAGAGCTCTGATCACAATCTATACATCAATTGTATCAAGCACATTTGTACATATGTTGCCATCGTCATTTCCAAAACATTTTCTACTTAAGCCCTTGATATCAGCACCTCTTTTTTCCCCTCCCTTCCCCACCCACCCACCCTCATGAACCCTTGATACTTTGTAAATTATTTTTATTTTCATATTTTACACCATCCACTGTCTTCCTTCACCCACACTTCTGTTGCTCACCCCCCTGCGAGGGGGTGGGGGTTGTATGTCAATCATTGCTATCAGTTCCCCCTTCCTCCCACTTCTCCATTCACCTTCCCCCTACCCTCCTGGTATCACTACTCTTAATATTAGTCCTGAAGGGTTTATCTGTTCTGGATTTTGTGTGTTGAGAGCTCTTATCTATAGCAGTGTACATGCTCTGGTGTAGCCAGATTTGTAAGATAAAACTGGGGTCATAATAGTGGGGGTAGGGTGGGGGAGGAAACATAAATAACTAGAGGAATGTTGTGTTTCGTTGGTGCTATCCTGCACACTGGCTGGCTTGTCCCTTCCTGTGACCCTTCGGTGAGGGGATGTCCAATTGTTTACAGATGGGCTTTGGGTCTGCATTCCAACCCCCCTTGTTCGCATAATAACTGCTGTTACAACATCACTAGCTATCAATTATTATAAGCAGATAGTAGAGCAGAAAGTACATATCTATTGTTACATTTAATTCATATAACAATTTTAGAAAAAGGTATTATCCTCTAGGGATTAATTTAAATGTTGGAAACTTGGAGCAGAATGTTGGCATAGTCCTTAGATTACCATCTGGAAAGGAGACCAAATTGCCTCAAGTTCAAGAAACCCAACCCTCTTTAACTCTTGAGACACACATACAGTTCTGAGTACTGAGGGAGGTGGAGTGCATAAAAACAATTATCTTGGAAGTTGATTGTTAACAATCTAATACTATCATTGGCAGTAAAGGAGCAATTATCACAGTTAATAAAATCACATTAAAACATATGACAGATAAAGAAAGCACAATGGTAGAAATTTAATGGGCTATATTTCCTGCCAGATTTTATATTGGGTGTTAGATTATTTATAGGACATATGTTCCAGGGAAACAAATGTTTAAGTTGGAAATGAGAAAATCTGAAGACATTTGCTTCTTTGAAGCATTGAGGCTTGATGTTATTCTGGTAATTTATACCCTCTAAAAATTATGCTATTTCTTCTGTTAATGCTTATATGGATTCCTAAATATATTTTTGTATGAATTGCTTTATTTTATAAATAGAACTTTCCACTTAACTTAAAGCCATTGCATAATATTAGTGGAATGTTGAATGTTGTCCAATGACACCTCTCTGTCTACCCCACAGTCCTTGTTCACGGTAAGCTGGGTCCCTTCATCAGACACTCCATTATCTGCACTCCCCCAACACCTTAAATGTTGGGTGTCTTGCTGCTGTCATTGATTCACCTGTATTCCTACTCTTTCCAACTACTATATGTGATAGTTACATAATCTGGTGTCAATTGGGGACTTGAGAAGATTAAGAGTGAAGGGGTCATGTCTAGTCTGTCAATCGGGTTATAGCCAATGATACCTCTGTGTGGGCATGGCCTTCTCCTGAGCATTCTGGGAACTCCGGTATTTCCTCCTTGGAAGCAGAGACACTCTATCTCTTGGCTCAGTCCCTGCGAGACATTTCTGAGGAGAAGTCCCATGAAGCTGGCCTGAGGCAGTCAGAGTTTCAGAGATGTAAGAACCACTTGGAGACACCTGCTAGCACTGAGGTACTTAAAACACCACTGGATTCCCGAGACTTCCAACCCACTGGCCTGTGATCTTTCTGAATTCACTGTCGTTACATGTGTATGCATCTGAATAGGACTTCACAGATTGGTATCAGACATATGGGCTAATATCAGACTTATGGATTTGATCTGGACTGGGCTAGGATGTTTTCTCAATGTTAAATTGCTCTTGTATATAAACATCTTTCTTAAACACATATGAGTGTGTCTATGGATTTGTTTCTCTAGTCTACTCGGACTAACAGATCTGCTCCCATAAAGAGTTCTAGCCCAGGAAACATGACAGAAGGTTGTCATGAGTCAGAACTGACTTGATGGTAGTACAAAAGAAGTCTCCAGATTTTTCAAAAGCAAAGAGGTGCAGCAGATCCAAGCTATGGTCTATTCAATCACCTCATATGTGAGTGAAAGGTGGATTATGGAAAAATAAGACCAAAGAAAAACTATGATGTGGGTAAAGGATATTGGATATAGTGTGGGCTGCCCAAAGAATGAAACAAATAATTTTTGAAAAAGATGCAACCAAAATGTTTCCCAGAAGCAAGGATGATGACACTTCTACTTTCTTATTATGCAAAGGTCATCAAGAAAGGTCAATCATTTCAAAAAAGGCATCAAGTTTGGTAAGGAAGCGGGCCAACAAAAAGCAGGGAAACTTTCAATGAGATGGATGAATACAAGAGACATAACAATGAACTCCCACATACCAGTGATCATGAAGACGGGCCAGGACCTGCCAAAGTTTTCTTCTATTATGCCTGATGTTTCCATGAGTTGAGTCCAACGTGAGGACAACTAACAACAACTATCACAATAATGGAATACACCAAGGAAGCCAAGAAATACTATCATTTAAAATCTTAGCCAAAGAAAGACCAAAGCTTCAATACCTGCTCAATGACTTATCAGGTATATGACATTGAGTTATTAACCTCTTTTGCTCTCTGGTTCCTCATCTATAGAATGAGAAAAGTAAAATCTGCTTTTGGCAATGGTTTAAGGATCGAATTTGATAACATATATATTGTACCAGATACCAGGACTCCTACAGAGCGATTGTCCCATAAACGGCAGCGAAGGGAACATTGCAGGGGAAACCCTACTCCCTGGAGGAAGTGGAGGGGTGTACCTCTCAGTGACAGTCCCTGGGACTCCATACCTGTCTGATCAGGGAGGCAGTTCCATGCTAGTGCCAGGATTATACTTTTTTAAAATAGTTTTATTGCCTTATAATTAATATATTGTATGATTTAATAGTTCAATCACATTTTTAAAAGTTGGGCAATCATCACCACAATCTATTTCAGAACATCTTCTTCTTTCTCATACTCGTTGTCAGCTCCCATTTACCCCAACATCTCCTTTCATCCCCCTAGGTAATTAGTAATCCACTTATTTTCTCTATAGATTTACATAAACTGAATTTCATATACAGAAAATAATACAAACAGACAGGAAGCAAACAACAATGACAAAATGAAACAAAAATTTCAATCAAAGAGAAAGAAGAAAATATTAAAGATTGAAATAATTTAAAAGAGGAGTAAAAGGAAGGTCAAATGAGAACGTGTTACATTTCAACCTGACTATATTTCCCAGAGTTGACTTTTTGTTGTTCTCTCTCTGGTACCAAGACTAGTCATATCCCTGGAGTATGATCAGTGGGGGTTCAGCAGAGGCTTAATCCAACTGGGGATCCTGCAAATGGAATGTGGACTTTCACTGTCATCCGTACCCTTCTGCAAACTGGTGTTCAGAATTTACATTCCACTACCGTGCCCTCTTTCAGTTTGGGATTTTGTTACCTACAATACTTGGCTCACACAGGCTGATGTACTTCTGCCATGTGGACAAAGTTGATGACTGTTTATTTGAAGACACATCTTTAAGACTCTAGATGCTATTCTTTCTGGTAGTTGGGCCAGTGTTTCTCTAAATTTAGTGTATATACCTCATCTGAGAATCTTTGGCACATCAATGAGAAAATTGGAACATATCAAAACAACCTTGCTAAAACGGATGTCTAAGTCCTCTACTTAGCCTTTACTGATCTGCATGGGGCTGGGTCCACCTTTTTTCTGTGGTATTTGGCTAACATAATGTATATTATCTTAAAGTGTTTTGTCCTACTGAGCTGCCCTGTTGCTTGGCCCCCTAGCTAGAAAGAGCAGTGGCTTGTTTGTCTGCTTGCTTGCTTGAGATCATTGGACTCTTGTGATTGCTGGCTTCTTCCTCTTCACATCTTGACATATGAAACAAAAAGAAATATCAAGGAAATCATCACCAAATGGATTTTGGGGTCTTCTTATTTTACCTTATCTCTCCTTCAAAGTCTTCTTCTGTTTTTTATATATTGATGTCTTTAAATTATTATGCTAATGAAGAATAACGACTACCTCTTGCTGGTAGTGAAGCCCCTGTCCTGCTCCCGAGAGGGCTCATTTTGTGTACAGCAGTTTGGCAAACTTAATGAAATATGTTTACAAGCAGTCATAACTAAATCCTCTGAGTATCTTCTCCAACTGTCTCCTCCCCAGATCCATTTGGAAAAGATTGTTGGTGAGCGTTACAGAGATGATGGTTAGAGGAACCACATTAAATAATTCACCGTTCTGAACTACTCTCATGAGCATCCTGCTTCCTCAATGTGGACACTTAGTGTGGAGAGTTTAAAAGACTGCCGCACGGCCCAGAGCTGGGCAGTGGGAGAGCATGACTGTTACCCGGCTGCAAGAGCGGCTGAAGATCCAGCATAGATGTGACTTCTGACCTGGCCCTTGGTTCTTATCACTATATGACATTGTCTTTAATGATCTCAGGCACAAGTGACTAGTGGGATATGAAAACGGAAGTTCTTGTGATGAAGATAAGGAAGAGAGTAAAACCCTTGAGATGAAACCTTGAGAGATAATGCTAATTGAACTGGGATCCCTTAGTCTGGTGAACAGGATGAGGAGGGGAAGGAGTGAGCTTGGTTACAGCAGGCTGTCCAGAGCTGGGGTTGTCCTCATCGCTACATGAAGCAGTCAGGACAAAAAGGAGAGCACCCTTAGGAGATGTGATTTCCATGCAGGTATGGATCATAGTGGAGAGGTATGGATCTATTTCTCAGAAAGCAGGTCTTCTTCTTTTTTTGTCTGCTCCTCTGTTGTTCTTTTTTTCTGGTTGTTATAATAATTCAAGTGCACCATGATCTAGAATTTTATCCTCAAAATCCTTTGTCTTCTATTACCTACCTTAAATCATGATTTTTCTTCTCACCTGTGTGAGTGGTTTGAATTTTACTTAACTATATGAGTCAGAAAGGACATTGCCAGTGAGTTTAGCTTTGAGTTTTGAATACTCATATGCAAGAAATACTACTAAGAAGAGCAATATTATTAAACTATTCCAAGGCTCCTATTACCAGAGGAACCTCACAGCACAGTGGGTTGCACACTGGAAGCTAACTGAGAAGGAAGCAGTTTAGCCAGGTGCTCCGTGGGAGGTAGGCAAGGCTGTCTCCACCAAACAGAGCTATTGCTTGCAAAACCCACACGGGCAGCTCGGCTCTGCCCTATAGGATTCCTCAGAGTTGAAATTGACCCTTTGGAAATAAGTGGAGTTTTGTTTTTAATCATCAGCAGGGGAGAGATTTAGTACCGGTCATAAAAGTTTGGGGCTAGACCTTGTGTGATCCGGGCACCATTACTTCCTAGTTCACCCATGAGGGGAGGAATCTAGAAAGTTTCTTGTCACTAATATGATGGTCAGTGAGAAGTCTATTTTTCAAGTGTTCATGGTCATGACAAGAGAGGATGGCTTCCGCACATTCTAATCTAGGTCCCTCTACTACCCCTGTGCCTAGTGTAGGGACAGAGCTAGCAAACCTGGGCACCTTGTGGTACATGACATGGTTTGCAAAGGACCATTCATGCTACTCCGCTAAGTAGTCCCATCTACTTCCTGGATCAGCAAAATCCATCAAAAACATCATACTTTCCGGTCCAAGGCCATTCTCTCTCTTCTTCCTCCTCTTGTTGGCCTATCCTCTCCTTAAGTGAAGTTGGATTTTCAAAATTAAGATACAATAACAATAGGCTTGTCTTTGGGCAACTTTTGCTTTTCCCCCCAGGGGAATCAAACACCCTGATTCTCATAGCTTTTCCTACTTTAATGAGGGAGGGGGGAAAATACAGTGAGAATAAAATGCAAATTAGTATCTCAATTAGTATCTCAATAAACCGTCCACCCATCATTCTTATAGGTCAGAAAGGTTGTATATCCCCCACCAATAAGGCATTGCAAATCTATTCTTAGTAAGACTTCAACCTAAATTGCCATCTGCCATCATCCTGCTGCCTCCAATAAAGGGCTTTGTGACTGCAAGAGACCAGCTGGCCCTTTCTCTCATTACTCAATGCAAATAAGTGATAGAAGCGAGGATGATATAAAATAACATTGCAGACTATAATGCTACCCTTTAAAAAAAATCCTGAATAGTAACAGAATGCATTTTTTGGCCATGGGACTGAAAACAGCTTGTTGGAACTCATTTTGTTTGCTATAACTAAGCCACTCTGGAATGATTTCTTCTTTTCCGACGTGTAATGGTTCATTTCATGCATGGAACAACTGTAATGAAAACAGCTCTTTGCTAAGTCTTTGCCTTTTGACTTTAAATTGCAATTAAAATAACATTACTCAGATCTTGGTGATCCCCCATTTCTTAGGCTGTGGTATCTATCTAAAATTCTTTGCCATATACAGAAACATGTGAGAAGAGGGAAAAATCAATTTTAATGAAACCATGGATGGGAGAGAAACAGAGAGTATTCCAGAAACGCAGAGACTGCAAAGAGCTTTTAAACAGAAGCAACACTCATCATGAAATGCGCCAATAAAGAAATTAAAGACTTGGGAAGCAGCCAAAATAGATGGTTGCAGGCAAGTGAGTAAAGGGTGTTCATAAATTTACATCCCATGATGGGAGATGGTCAAGGTTAGATGTAACGACCCAATGAGAGGTGTTTGAAAATAAAAGACAAGTTCCATGTGGTTTAAATTAGGGCAGTGGAAGGTCTGTTTTGGGAATTCTGGGATCACACAGGAATATTTCAGAGGAGGCGCCAAATAGTTGCATACCTAGGATTTTCTTTGCTTGTCGGTCATGAAAGCCAAACGACTACACCATGGCTTTTCTGTGTCCAGAGATTGAATTCAATAACAGAGGATCAAAGAGCACCGACGTTCTGAACAAGCGGGGCTCTTCCATTGTTATTATAGCTATTCTTCCCAATTCTTTCCTTCCCTGACTGCCACTGCCCTCCTTCCGATCACCATCAACTCTCCATTCTGTCACTAAAATCGCCTTCGCCCCTTCCCGTCAGCTGATTGCTACTGCTGAAAGAAGAATCTAGCTAAAATGGAAAGATAAACATGCCGGTCCCTGTTATGACTCCTGGTTGTCTGCAGAATGAAGTCTAAACTCCTTGGGCTTGGTTGTCCTTTCAAATATTTTCATCGCATTTGTTTTATGCAGACATGCCACTCTTCTTCTTTTGGAAAACCCTTCAGTGTGTGCTCCCAGGGGTGTGGGCGATGCCATACTTCATGCTCTTCTGATTTTCTTTCAACGTTTTTTTCTTTTCATTCATTCAGCATTCCTTTCTGTTGCTTACCAGCAAGAACCTTGATGATTTGTTGAGTGTACAGATCTTGCCTGAGGCTTGATTTTCTCCAGCCTAATTTCTTGCCACTTCTTGCCCAACTCTCTCGACATTGGACCCAGGATTTCCAGTCTGCTGGGAGTCCACTAAATGCTGTGTGCTCTCGTTCTCCAGGCCTTTCTACATCCAAGTCCCTCCTCCCGGGCACTCCTCAGCTCTGGCTAGTTCTTACACATTCTTAGATGTCAGCTGCGTCAGGAAGCTTTTGTTGATACTCAAAGAATGAGTTAGCTTTTCCTATACTGCTCTCTGCTTACTCTGTTGAAATAAACTCTAAACTTGTTTGAGCTTTTCTTGGAAAGCAAACTCCAGAAAGGTATTGGCTGTGTACGTTTCCTTATTATTTCTCCTGCACTAGCTCTTCAGGCTTTGACATAGGAAACACAGTAATCATCCCTCTGTCCAAGTTGTCAAACCAGTGTAGGTGACCAAGGAACACACATAGCTTTTTTTTTTTCTTAATAATAATAGACTAGAATGGATTTTCCTATTTTTGTTATTTATATACCCCTTCATAACATGTATAACATTTCTCTGCTCTCAGTAACATCTGTGCTATTATCTACTTGAGTCTTCTTGAAATAAATTCAGTTGTATTAAGCATAACTTTATTAAAAAGGACAACTTTGTGTCATTATGAAAGCGAAAGCTAGAATTACTCACTACATTAGAAGTAAATATATTGCATACACAAATAAATGATGCACAAGCAAACATAATGCATACACAAATACACAAAGATGACCGCGTTACCTAAATATTAATATTAAACATTGCGTATAATTTTGCTTAACATTTTTGAAACGTGTGGGTTTTTTTTAATCACTTGTGTTCCTGCCACACTCTGGAACCATGTCTTGAGAACCACCTGCAGCCAATGTCTTGAATTAATTCTGGCCTGCACAGTTCACGGGGTTGTTAAACCATATCTCTGGGATAAAAATTAGGCTTTTATAAGCTGTAAAGCTCTAAACAGTTGCCTACGAGTTGTCTCTGATTTGCGGTGACACCGTATGGTCGGAGTGGAACAGGGGACCGTAGGACAGCTGATCTTTAGATGTCAATCACCAGATCTCCGTTTCCCTCTTTCTTTCTTTAAGGCACCACTGGGTGGACTTGAACATCAAACTCTCCAACAACAGTTGAGCCCATTAACTGTTTGCACTGCCGGGGGACCCGGGTACGGCTCTACACAGCATTGACCATTTTAGTTTTTTTACATTGCTATTGAAGATAGTGCCTAGTGCTTACACATTGGTCTGTGACCCACAAGGTTGACAGTTCAAAATCATCATCTGCCCAGCAGAAGAAAGACGCTCATAAAGAGTCAATGTCTCAAAAAGCCACAGGGGCAGTTCTACCCTGTCTTCGAGGGTCGCTATGAGTTGTCATCCACTTGTTGACAGTGAGTTTGATTTTGGTTTACTGAAGATAGAAGGAGCTGTGAGCTTGGCAGATCGAAACTACCAACTGATCCTTGAGAGAAAGATCAGGTTTTCTACTCCCATGAAAAGCTACCATCTAACTCAAAAGGGCAGTTCTACCATTTCTTATAGGGTTGCCAGGAATCGGAATTGAATTGATGGTAGTCAATTTGGTTTTCTGGTTTTTATTGTAGGTGGCAAGTGAAAGAGTGAGGCCAAGCAGAAATCTGGGGGAGGGACATATTTCTTTCACGTAGTTGCTTGTAAAAACTCAGTTTCACAGCTAGCCAGACCTTTCCGAGAATACAGGAAGTTGTATTTCATGTCCCTTACTTATTATCAAAGTGATTTTTCAGGCTGTAAAATTCGAAATGGTTCCTTATGATCAAAACTAGAATTCCAGGCTCAAGAAGTATGTTCTTTGGGAGCAAATGTTTGTACATTAAACTCTACTACCAATATAATTCTTTATTTAAAAGTAAAAGGCATACATCCACAAAGTAAACATACCTTCACCATACCTCTATTAAGCAGATCTTAAATAACACTATTATGAAGAAGCAATATTTCCAATTTTCTTATTCCCTGCTAAGCTTTTAATTTCCTTATTTTAATAATGCTGAACACCTAGCAACCCATTAATCAGTTAGAACATGAACAATTATTTCCAGCTATTTATATGCTTTCCCTCAACCCAACCCTTCTTCATTGCCCAGAGGACAGCCATCTTTGAGTGCTGTGTTTCATACACCATGCTCCCCCCTCAGGGTTTTAGTATGAGTGCCCACACCAAATGGCAAAACCTGCAAACGCTGGAAACTGTGCAGGAGGAAACCCAACAGAGAAGCAAATCACAGCTCTTTTCCATTAGAGAGGGCAGACTTCAAGTGGATTCGAAAGACTGGATCCGATATAGAGAGAATCGGGAGTGGCAACAAATCAGGCTGCAGAAAAAGCCACGCTGGACACCTTCCACAACAGGAAAAGCACGGTCATCCCGTTGACCTCCAGCTCTCATATTGGGTCACTATATGGCTTTATTGTTTATGAAAATAATTACAATTGTTTAGGTTCATTTGTTTTTGAAAATTATCAAAAGGGTACTAAGCTGTAGTAGTCGATTGGTAATTATTTTTGCATTTAATATTAAGTTACAAAGATTCGTCCATATTCTTATAAACATTATTATTATTGTTCTTTGCCATCCAATTGATTTTGACTCATAACAACCCTTTATGGCAGAGAGAGAACTGTCTTATGGGGTTTCTAAGCTGTAATCTTGGGGTTTTTAAAAATCATTTTATTGGGGGTTCATAAAACTCTTATCACAATCCATACATACATCTATTGTCTCAAGCACATTTGTACATTTGTTGCCATCATCATTTTTCAAAGGATTTTCTTTCTATTTGAGCCCTTGATATCAACTCCTCATTTTATTCCCCTCCCTCCCTGCCTCCCTTATGAACCCTTGATAATTTATAAATTATTATTATTTTTTCAAGTCTTGCACTGTCTGATATCTCCCTTTACCCACCTTGTTTGTTGTCCATTTCCCTGGGAGGTGGTTATAAATAAGTCATTGTGATCGGCTTCCCCTTTCTCCCCCCACCTTCCCCTTACTCTCCTGGTATGGTACCCTCAATTTTAGTCCCAAGGAGTTTATTTGTCCTGTATTCCCTGTGTTTCTAGCTCTTATCGGTACCCGTGTACATGCTCTGGTCTAGCCAGATTTGTAAGGTAGAATTAGAGTCATGATAGTTGGGGGGAGGGCGGGGGGAGCAAAGAACCAGAGGAAAGCTGCATGTTTCATTGGTGTTATACTGAACCCTGACTGGCCTGTCTTCTCCCACGACCCTTCTGTAAGGAGATGTGCAATTACTTACAGATGGGCTTTGGGCTTCCAGTCTGCACTGCCCCCCTTATTCACATTATGTTTTTTTTTGCTCTGGCTCTTTGATGCTTGATACCTGATCCCATCGATAGTGCATGATCACACAGGCTGGTGTGTTTCTTCCATGAGGGCTTTGTTGTTTCTCAGCTAGATGGCTGCTTGTTTATCTTCAAGCCTTTAAGGCCCCAGACGCTATATCTTTTGAAAGCTGGGCACCATCAGCTTTCTTCACTACATTTGCTTATGCACCTATTTGTCTTCAGAGATAGTATTGGGAAGGTGAGCATCTCAGTCCTAGGCTGTAATCTTGATGGGAACAATTACCAGGTCTTTTCTTCCAGAGAGTGACTGATAGGTTCCAACCGGTGACCTTTGGATTAGCGGCTGACCACTTAACCATTGTGCCACTAGGGTTCCTAATAGTCAGCCATAAAAAGATAATCAAATGTAGCTTTATATACAATGATTATAATTATGTGTTTAACAATTGCCCTTTACAATCATTACATATAAGCTGCCCTTAATCATTTTTACTGCTATATGTGTTTAGAGGATTTTTAATGAGCATGAATATCTGAATTATCTCCACTTCTTTAGTTGTTGTCAAGCAGTGAAGAAGAATCAGCTAAGAGAATGATCAGATTTCAGTAGAGCTTCCAGACTAAGGTAGACAGCCAGAGAGAGCTGATAATTTACTTCCCAAATCAACCCCCCGAAAAACAAAATCTCTCTGGATCACAACAGTCCAAGCAATGATTTAATCCTTCCTGGGGACCAGGCAGGACTGGCAGGGGCAGCATTTCATTTGGTTGTGCCAGGGCCACACTGTATCTGGGGATGGATTGGACTGTAGTGAAGAGCTACCAGGCAACATAACTTTTGTGAACAGAATTAGAAAATGAATAGCATGTAGCATTAGAATCATGCGTTAAGTTCCATTTTCTTATCTTCTCAATTACTTTTTCTGGTATTCCTCAATGGCCTTTTCACACCAAACACTGAAAGAACTCTGAGGAGTAGGACAAGGATGTGGCTATTGCTTAGTTTAAGTTATAGCATCTTATGACTCAATGTTTATTTAGTAAGCATTGATTGAGCAGCTGCAGTGGTCTGTGCACCGAAGTAGGCATTCTCACTACCATCGAGTTGGTGTGGACTCACAGCAACTCCCCTGTGGGTTTCTGAGACTGTAACTGTTTATGGGAGTAGAAAGCCCTGTCTTTCTCCCACGGAGCAGCTGGTGGTTTTGAACTGCTGACCTTGCAGATCACAGTTCACGTGTTGTTACCACAACACCACCAGGGCTCCTTAAGTAGGCAAAAAGATTGTGGAAATGAACGATTTGGTGGGGAAATTGGATTTCCAAGCAAAAACTGTGCTTTATAATTAACTTTTGAAGTAATAATAGGTTACAGTGTTAAAAACTTTAAAAGTATAAAAGTAAAACATCTTCCTTCTTCTGTTGTCCATCCACGTAGTTCATAAGCCACACTCTCCGGCAGGGCAGTAGAGTTCTTAATGTCTTGTGTATTTTTCCTGAGAATTTATATGTATCTGAATATGCAAAAAGTACCAGTTGTTTCACATACTGTTTAGCATTTTTTGTCTTTCTCACTGAACATATGTACCTTGGAAACCTTTCTATACCGACAAATAAAGATAATATTCATTGTTTTATATAGATGCATTTTTTCTATTGTACTGATAGTCTACCATTCATTTGACCAACCTCTGGTAGACAAATCTTTAAAAGCTTTCCGATTTCTCTCTATAATAAATAATGATTCAGTGAAGAGCCTGCATCATTTTAAAATTTTGTTTCAGCTCATACATGTATAGGCTAGCAATGAAATGTAGTCCAAAAAAAGAGATGGATTTGTCACTTTGGTAGATATTGACAAGCTGCCACATGTTGGAGTTATGCCAAGTGTCCTGGTGGCACGGCTTTCAAGCTCTCAGCCACTCACCAAAGAGTCAGTTACTGCAGCCCACCAGTCTCTCCTCCTCCGGGGAAAGCCGTGGCACTCTGTTTTGGTAAAGATTTACCAGAATCTTTGGGAATTCTATGGGGCAGTTCGGCTTTGTTCCATAAGGTCACCAGGAACCAGAATGTACTCAATAGAAAGGATTTGCATTTGGCTTTCTTTGGAGCTCTACCAATTTCCACACTTGCTAGCCGTGACTGAAGATACCTGTCTTCACATCACTGCCAGTAGTTCGGGTTACAGAAAGCTACATTTTCGCTGGTTTGATGGGAAAAAGAGGGTTTAGTGTTCATTTTCACCATCCTCGTGTGGAGTGTAATTACACATCTTCTTGCCTCTTACATAGATAAAGTAGTCAGTGTCCCCTAAATGATGTAATAGAAACATGTTAACTCAGTACAATTAGACAATAGAAAGGGAGCAACATATCACCTTTCCCACTGAAAATAAATATTCAGTCTTAGCACAGGAGGCTCAGCAGTTTTCAATAATATATTTTTTTCCCTTTCCTTAAAACATTTTACTGACTCATGGTGAAATAATACAGGGGCATAGTATCTCTTGCCTTTTTTAAAAATTATGTTATTTGGAGCTCATACAATTCTTATCACAATACATACATACATCCATTGTGTCAAGCACATATGTACATTTGTTGCCCACATCATTCTCAAAACATTTGCCTTCCACTTTGGCCTCTAATATCAGTTGCTCATTTTCCCCTCCCCCACCACTTCCCCTTCCCCCATGACCCTTTCATAATTCATAACTTATTATAGTTTTGTCATAAGTTACAGTCTGACGTTCTCCCCCTCCCCAATCTCTTCTCTGCTGTCCCTCCCCCAGGGAGGAGGCAATACTTACATTCTTGTAATCGGTTCCCTCTTTCTACCCCACATTCCCTTCACCCTCCAGGCCTCGCCCCTCTCACCACTGGTCCTGAAGGAGTCATCTGTCCTGGATTCCCTGTGTTTCCAGTTGCTATCTGTACAATGTACATCCTCTGGTCCAGCCAGACTTGTAAGGTAAAAATTTTAACCCTCTGCCCTATCCCTCGTGCTTGTATTACCTCGGCCTCAACTTCTGGGTTGCTTTGGAATTCATGCTATTTTCCTTCTGTGAATTTGGTTTTCCTTCAGTTTATATGAGTTCATAAGGGTTTGCATTCAGCTCTTTTGCTTGGTGACAGTTTTACTACTGCCTTTTTGCATGTGATTTGTTAAAGTGCCAATATGTTACAGGTTAAATTCTTCCCATTATCGCTACTAGTTTCTAACTTGTGTAACATTTAAGAGTTAACCGAAGCCCTTAAAGTTATCTCATTTAATTCTCTCACCAACTCTGCTATTTACCCTTGAGAAATTGCCTTCATTTGACAGAGAAATTACCTGATTCTAGTCTGATGAGAGCACCATAAAACTTCCTTGCAAGACATTGAACTACCTTACAAGACATTGGACTACCTTGCAAGACATTGAACTACCTTGCAAGACATTGGACTACCTTGCAAGACGTTGAGCCACATCAAAGAAGCAAGCACAGGAAACTCCACTTTAAAGAAAAAAATAAAATGTGATATTGGGACCCAGGCCAACACTTGCATCAAAGAAGCCACCACAAAAATGTGAGACCCCTGATAAGACTAAGCTGAGACCTGAGCGATGCCTCAAAGCTAGCCGAGTCCCCTAAAGCCTGGAAAGACTCGATAAGACCGGGCTGAGACCTGGCTGAAGCCCCAAAACTAGCCAAGCCACCTAAAGCATGGAGAAACCCGATAAGACTTGACTAGGACAGTGAAGACATCAAAGAACTGGCCAAAATGTCCATTTAAACCCAGGTAGAGACACTGACCTTTAAAGAGCTAGGAACCAAGGAGACACCACCTCCTGCTCTCTCCAACTCTACCTGGGGTGAGTACACCGATGAGGCAATGCTGATTGGGACTATGGTGCTAGTATGAAATGTGTGAGGAGTGTTGTTATTCTGCCTTTATGCTCATAGTTGTTACTCTGCCCTTATGCTTATAGTTGTTGGCCCTTGGTAGTTTAAGTAATATTTTAGATTGTTTGATGTGTGTTTGCAGTGAATAAACCGAGCATTCGAAAATGTCTAAGAGCGTTAAGTAATTATTGATCATGCCGCTCGTGACATAGTCTCACAGCTAGACGACCCTAGGGCATGTTGGAACCCATGTCCGAAAATTCTGACACCAACTCAAATACGTTTCCTAACTAGGCTCCTGGTCCTTGGCTACACCAAAATAAGCTTCGAATCACCATTGCCACTGTCGATGTTAGTCAGCCTGGGCAGAAAACAACGAACTAGCTCCCATGCCCCTGAAGCCCCTACCCAGCCCTCACTGGCACGGACTTTTCTGTGACTAGCTGTTCACACACACGTGCCAGTCAGAGGAACTTAAGGGGCTTGCTTCATATGCAAGTTGATGCACAATTGATCAGGAATCTCTCCCAGCCTGCTCTTGACCTAGTCTTTATATAAGGTTTGTCACTACAATCAGAGGACTGAATTACTTACCTTGTCTTTTGGGATATTTGTTCTTTGGTCTAAAATAAATTAACACAGCCCTGAAAGAAATCTTTATACCTTTGGTGTCCCTCATCCTCATCCTTTGAAGTGTGTTTGAAAAGGAGCAGTCAAATCAGAACCTTTCATAAAACCGTTCGCCTGATTCCTTGGCGGTCCAAAGCGACACATCATATGCACACGAGCCAGCAAACACTGTCTATTTTTCTCTGCCCAAGAGCTTTTCCTTGTCAGCCCAGCAAAGCGGTGCCAGGCTTCCTTCTTTGTACAAGGGTGCACTGTTTTATTTTCCCTGTCGCCCCCCCTGGTACCAAATGAAAATTGCTTTTTTTAAAATAATTTCTTAAATGATACTGATTCAGTTGAATAAAGAAAAGCTGCACTACCCCGGGAGCAGAGGGTGTGGTCACTTCCCAGATTGACTTCCCTTTGAAAGTGTTCCTATCTGGTAAGATATTATTTGAATGAGCTCTGTTGGCTGTCTCCTGTGGGTATTTAAGAAACAAATCCAGCTAAGTAACGAATTCGGCCTGGTAATGAGTGAGCTTCCTTGTATAAAGCCAAGAACAAAATGCTTTGGATTGATTCTCTCCTTTAGGGGTAATGAGCTGACCTTAGACCCAACAAGCACAGAAGGCGGTAAAGAGACAGAAATGACTTTGGTGAAAGCGTACACTGACAAAGTGCCGTCCAGGAGATGAAGACCCAAAATGCCATGCCTCCCAAAGAATTAATGTCCTTTCATTGAAAAACAAACGGCATCTTACCACATTCACCTTCTTTTTCTCTGTTGCTCACCCCTTTCTCTACAAATTGAACTTACTTAAATTTGTATCTTCTATATATTCTTTGAAAGAGCCCTGGTGGCTGAGCTGTTACATGTTGGGCTGGGAGCATTGCGTTCAGCAGTTCAAACCCACCAGCTGCTCCTCAGGGGAAAGATAAATGCTTCCACTTCTGGAATGGTTTGCAGGACAGGAAATCCAGAGGCAGTTCTACCCAGTCCGAGAGACCCGTGGAGAGTGGGTGGCAGTCTTTCATTTCTGTATCTCCAGAACTGAGGAGGCACTCAGGACGCTTTTGTTACATTTGTAACGGAAGGATTCTAAGGCCAACAGATCCTCATCTGTGCTCTGGCTCCTCTCCGCTCTCTTTTAGTAGACGTCCTCTTCTCCATCCAATGTGTCCGTCTTCCTTTTCCTGCTACTTTGGTCTATCCGCATTGCACATTGCTCATCCTTCTCACCTGTAAATGAATCAACACACCTTCCCCAACTGAGTGCACTCCCTGCACCTGTCACTGGCTCCTTCTCCTCCCTGCCCAGAGAAGTCTCTGTTTGCGCCCATTATTTCCCTCCCCTCACTTCTGTGGTGACAAACAAAACTCATGACAACATTGCATTGCCCTCTCACCCCCAAACTGCCCCAAGAAACCCAATGCCTGCTTCCTAATTTTCATTTGAATTGTTCTTTTAGGAGCATTTAACACCACTGAGCACTTCTTCCTTCCGGGAGCATTCCTTTGCAGTGGCTGCAGGCTGTAGACCTGTCCCAGGTCCCCTACCTCTCTGATGTCATTCTCTCTTAGCTGTTGCTGCTCTTCCGCCTCATCCCTCAAGAATACGCTACAGATTTTCCTTGGCTGGTTTCTCTCATTCTCTTGCCTTCTATGCTCTCTGTTCCAGAGAAGTCCCTGGAGCTCCCAGACGGACTTACAGAACTACCTTTAAGTATCTTCTCTTAGGTGCCTCTGGGAACCTTACACTGAAGATGCCCAGAACTGACGCTAGCTCCGTCAGAGCATGGTGTTTCTTTTCATTTCCCAGTTTCACTGGGTGCAGCGGTCCAGTCTACCCAATGGTCTAGTTCAACCCAGCAGTGTAAGCACCATTCCAACATCTCGCTCAGCTTCACCCTGATATGGAATCCCAAGGCTCTTTCATTTAAAAAATAAAATGCTTCATCTTTTAGTTCAGGCCATGACTGCACTTAAGCTTTATTACTGACTTTCTCCCAAGTGTCCTGTCTACCTGTATTCTCACAGGCCTTCCGTCTCTCCCTATATACCAACCATATACAGCTTTGCACAATATGAACGCATCCACTTACAGTCACTCAGTCACCTAAGCATGAAGCTTTTGTTTGTCTGGGAAAAAGTCCTCCGGAAATCTCTGATGTGGCCACCACTCTTTTCGCACCTAGGCTTCACACACACCCACCTCCTGGCCTCAGTTTAGCCACTGCCTTCTCCAGGAAGTCTTTTCTGACCACCACAGTCAAGTTAAGTATACTTTAAACGTTTCCTCTCTAGCATACTAATAGCATATTTTTCAGTGCATTGTAAATAGCACTTTACACATAATTTACTTAGGTGCAAGGTCCTTGGCTCCTTATAGGCTGAGGTTGTTTTTACACTCTCATTATTTTAACAAAGGAAATTGCTTGACATATACTAGATACTCATTTGACATTTAAAAATGAAGAGTAGAGTCTGTAAATTACCTGACCTAGGTTCTCTATTAAAGAAAAGGCAAAATATAATAAAAATAATTACTACTATTAGTATTACCATTGAGGTCATTTCCCAGTAACTATTGCTTCCCCCGCCCCCTTTTCTCTTTTGGTCCCTAG
>NW_022103898.1:74485785-74493487 GCF_000313985.2 Echinops telfairi | reverse complement strand
CAATTAGTATTTTCTGAGAACTGGAGACCCAGTGTCAGGCAATATAGCTGTATAAACCATGCAAACGTGTATAGCAAAATGCTGCTCTGAATGACTCTTGTTTTGTTTTCTTACTTTAACATTTTGCAATTGATGGTAGATATGACATATGTCTTATAAAACAAAACTGACATTAATATAAGCCTTTTTATTTTCATTTTTGGTTCTCTCTTCTGATCATCACAAATGCCCCTAAAGAAGTGAGCAATTAGCAGCCTCACTTTAGACGTGAGAAAACAGTGACAAAGTCTATTTACTTTTTTGTACATCAATGGTTAGGAATGCCCTCTGAGGCAGCCTTCCTCTATAGCTCCTCTAGCCTTTCAAAGAACTTTAAAAGCACTGACTTCCTAAAGTTCAGTTAAAATGCTTAGAGAGATTTCTGCTTTCTGTACTGAACTGTGAGGAATACATACCCAGGTACTTGAATTCGCATAACGAATTTCTCTTCTTCCAACCAAATTTTCCATG
The DNA here is from genome assembly GCF_000313985.2 of Echinops telfairi. NCBI lineage: Eukaryota > Metazoa > Chordata > Mammalia > Afrosoricida > Tenrecidae > Echinops > Echinops telfairi. The sequence goes on along the minus strand of NW_022103898.1, from coordinate 74,492,977 downwards.
ACCCACACAAGGGAGCTATCAAGAAAACACCAAATGTTTGATTCTTTCAATGAGCATAAAGTCTAGTGACCTGTGTGGGCTTATGCAACTCTGAACAGTGAAGTCAGGGTTTGAATCCAAATTTTCTGAGTCCAGAATCTGGTCTTTTCCTTATATCGCACTTGTAATTTTTTCTAAGCCAGGAACATATTACTGCAGTACCTGGGTAAGGCATTCAGAAGGTGTTTTTGCAATTGAACTAAACTTTCCACATCCCACCGAATTTCTGTTAAGTAGTAACACCGGGATCACAATATGGAAAGCACTTCATTATTTTGTGAAAAAAGAAATAAGAAGATTCTTCATATTTGGGCAGAGTAGCAGTGAGAAAAAAAGTAGGAATACAAATATTTTACATATTATAAAAGTGAAAATATTTTACATACTATACAATGTTCCAAGACATTTATGTAATCCCTTTCAGAGCAGTTGGTAACAGTAGCCAGGCATCAGGTTCAGGGTTGTGGAGACTGATGTCTCCGTGGCCTATCGGTCCATGTGACTCATTTGTTGCATGTGTCATTTTATTTTCATCCTCCTCCTCATCTTCATCCTTTCTGATGGGGAAAGGCCAGAAGTTACACCTTGGGTGATCACTTATGACCTTTTAAGACCCCAGCTGCTACTCACCAAAGCAGGATGTAGACACTGTCTTTGTAAAAAATGTGATGCCATTGACCTTGATGTGCCCTGAGACCATAGTCCTGAGACCCAAAGCCCAACAACCCATTCCCTAAAGGAGTTTGGTAATGTCTATATGTTTTGATAACTTCAGTCCCCGTATGCTATGCTCCACAACATTCATTGCAGCAAAGATAAATACACACATGCAAACATCCCCTGTCAAACCTTCCTGCCTCCATGGTTGTACTGCCACTCTCCTTTCAAATACCTATCCATTCATGTGCTCCCAGATGCCAGTTATTGCAGCATTGTGTACATAACGATATTTACCTCTGTTGCCTTTAACACTTACAAAGCTCCCAGTGTCTTCCCGTGCCTGCATCATTTTTACTGACTTCCCTTTTATTAGATGTGCCTTCCTTTTCACCCAAGCTAACACTAGCCTCTGTTCCATAGTATCTAGCCAGTGACTTCCCCTCCCGCCCTTGGTATCATAAAGAATGTTTCAGTGTGAAAACATTTACTTAACTTTTGAGAAGAGTGGCTTTGGACAATATTTGTCCTTGAATGCTGCTTGACTAGTTTTACTTAGCATGATGTCCTTAAGGTTTATACACTTTATGAAATGCTCCATAAATTCATTGTTATGTGTTACCATTGCGTAGTATCACTGTGTGTGTGTCCATCAGCATATCAATGGGTATGAATTCATGGCTGTTGTGTTGCTGTGTGTGCATGTCGCTGGTTTATTTGTTCTATATAATTGTCTGTGCTAAATCTGCTCATTTTGTTCCTGGCTTTTCTTCTCAGTTTTTACTGCAGTTGCTTCAGTGTTCACTAAATCTGCATGGTTTTCCTCCCTTTTGTTCTGAGGAAGAGCGAGCCTAGGGCTGCCACAGGTACAGAGAGGCCATTCCCACCCAACTTGAAGGCTGGGGTTGGGAGAAAGGGAAACCAAGACAGGAAATCTTTCACCATAACCAATGTCTACATAATGACCTGATTTTTGAACACTGACCATAATTATAAGTGAGGAATGAGAGTAATTTGAAAGTTGATAAAAAGCATTCATCTTGACATTTCTTCTGAAAACTATGCTATTGGGAAATAATTATATTTAAAAATTTATTTCAGATAATGAAGAAAAATTCTAGAATTAGAACATCACCATTTTCAGTGCCTTATGAATTAACAGATCTAGTTACTGATGATCCATGACTGCTAACTTCACAAAAGAACCCATCAGAATCATCTTCTTCCTGATGACAGTACAGGGTACCACCTATAAAGTAATCTCAGTACAAACCAATGAGCAAAGAACCTTGAGTTGGATTGAAGCTTAACATCTACTTATACATATCTGGGGCATACATTGGAAAAAGGAATAGAATTGCAATTTGACCAAAATCACGTTAAAGACATCTAAAGGGAAGAGAATGCTAATAGGAAAGGATGAAATCTCTTCCATTACCCTAATCAAAGTGAATTGTTGTTACTAGTTGCTGTACATTGGCTCAGGGTCACCCCGTGTACAGCAGAAGAAAATACTGCCTGATCCTACTCCATCTTCAAGATGGTTGATAGATTCAAGTCCACTATTGTGGTCACTGTGTATCTGGAAGATTTTCTAGCCTAGGGTGTCATCTTACAGCACAATATTTTGTTGTAATCCATAGGATTTGTATTGATTATATTTTGGAAGCAGATCTTTAATCCTTTTATCCTAGTCTATCAAAGTCTGCAAACTCCACTGAAATGATCCATCAAGCGCCTGGGTAGCCTTTGATTGACTAACTTATGATGTCTTTGAGTTATGATGAGATGAATTGCACTTATGATGGATCTTTTTTTCCTTTCACATCTTATCAGTGGTAATGTGTACTACATACAGTATCATCATTCTCAGATGTTCATTCACAGATATTCAATTTTATGATTTATTATTCAAAACAGTACCATATAGATTTTGTTATCTAAACTAAGTCAGATGCTTCAGCTCGTTGAAAGCATGGACCAGATGCTGATGACTCTGTTCACAGCAAGAGGCGGATCTGGGAAGCAGTGCAATGTTACTGCAAAATAGATGGAGAAAACAAGAAAAGAACCATCCAAACAATTCTCTTGAATTTTCTGGCTAGAAACCATTCTCATTGTCAGGGATAATCCAGATTATCCAGAACATTCCACAAGTGAAGTTATTAGCCTAACTAAACTGCCACTTTTGTCCAACTCTTCTTCATTGTTGGAGTTAATTTTAGGAGAAAGGTGAGGTTTTCTACTCCCATAAAGAGTTACAGTCTCAAAACCCCGCAGGGGAGTTCTACCCTGTATATAGGTCGCTATGGGTTGGAAGCAACTCAAGGGCAATGAGCTTGGAGATTTGTAGTAATGTTTCCAACCCCCAAAGACAAATGAAGATGATATTTATAAAGATACTGATAATATAAGGTGATAGCGGCCATCTGGCAGGGAAGTAACAGAGGCCATAAGGAAGAAGCACACCAGGCTGTGTGATCATGAGGTGTTGACGGGAAGAGGTATCAGAAGTTCAACAACAAGCAACCAAATCAATGTGTAGAGGCATAAGATAATTGGACAATTCCTCTCAGAAGAGCCACAGAGAAGGGATGATAAATCCAGGGTGCAGTAGAGCACTGATGAAACAACTATCCTCTAGTTCTTTAATAGTTCCTCCCCTTACTATTTCCTCATTAATATTGTTAGACATGTGTATGTTCATTTGTATAATTAAGATCGTTCAATACAGGAATGCCAGGATGGATGATCCCTCAGAAACAGTAACAGGAATAATGATTCCCAGCAGATCAGGAAGAGAGTGGGGATGGGAGGAGGGAAGAGGGAGCTGTTAGCAATGATGACTGTATAACCTCACTCAAGGGGAGTGAATAACAGGTGAGTGGATATATTGGATGGGGTAAGATATGGCTATAATGTATATGTAAATATACATAATAATGATAGGATAATCATAATATATAATAATCACAATAAGGGTTCCTGGGGGGAAGGGTGGAGGAGGGAGCACATAAAAGGGAGCTGATATCAAAGAGTTCAAGAAGAAAGAAAGCGTTTTAAAACTGATTATGGCAGTAATAGCACAATTATGCTCGATTCATTTGAATTATGAAATATTATGGCATCTGTAAGAACTCAAAATAAAACGATTTATATAAATAAAAAAATAGAGTTATTTAATATATAGAATTGATTTACAATGGAGTCATCTAAACAGAACCCCATTCCTATATGAAAACTGACTGCATTTGAAATTCTGGTGTTACAGTTTTCAGCACTATAGCAATATATTACCGACCACAGTATAACAAACTAATGGATGGTGAAATTAACATTTAAAAGATAACATTAAACTTAATGTTTGTTTACAACTGGATTTAATGTACATTAAGGTGAAAATCTCATATAGAATTCACTATCGATTACAACTCAACATAAAACAAAAATACAACTGGACCAAAAAGAAGCATCATGATAAATGTAGATAATTTGAAGTTGTGGAAGATTTCATTTTATTTGGATCTATAATCAATGCCCATGGAAGTAGCCGTCGAGAAGTCAATTGACATATTGCATTTGGTAAAAGTGCTGCAAGGGACTTCTTTAAGGTATACACAAGCACGGATGTCACTTTGAAGACTCAGATGTGCTTAGTGGAAGCCACCACCTAGTATTCAGATAAGAGCCAGGTAAGACATAGGGAGTGGGGAATGGCCCCGTAGCACCTCCAAAACAACAGCAAAGCCTCACTGCCCTCGGTCCGCTCCCCATCGCAATCTTGCCCTCTGGGTCTCTGAGCCGGTAAGTCTCTATGGAGCTGGCAAGCCCAATCTTCTTTCCAACAGCACCCGGCAACAATTATTTAGAAGTCTGGAGATCAATGTCAACCACTAAAACGACATAAGAACTTTGTAAAGCAGGACAAAGTTAGTTTTTCTTTCTTTCTTCTTTGATTGATTGTGTTACTTGATTTTAAAAGGCTTTTTTTTTTTTAATTATTTAACCCCAAAACAAAGGAAACACAGAGGCATCTAAATTTAGTGTTTTCTCTTAAAAGAGCCAACAGCTACTAATTACTATTATTCTATAAATAGTTGGTGTGTGTTGCTGTTCCTGCTTAGTAGAAAATTACATTTTGCCTTTTGATACCTTTAATCTTTCTTTTAAAAAAAAAATAGTTTCCAGGTTTCCTCATCCTGGTGTTTGATTGCAGAGCCAGTCCCCTTCAGTCTCAAGCACCCTGACCTGGACAGTGATTTTAGAGCCACCCATGCTATACACGGTTTCCTCTTGTATTTTGCCAGTTGGACTTATTTCAAAGTTCTCCAGTTCCTTAGACATTTCAGAACAGAATTGAAAGGGAATTCTGAATGATCATTAATGAAGATTTTCTCAGGGTCTTGAGAGAAAGCGTGTCTGTTGTAGTTCAGTACTTCTGATGCTTCTTAGCTGAGGGCTAGCTGTGGAGGGTGATGGAGCTCATATTGCACATGTGGTCTTCCTAGCTTTGAAAAATAATGAAATGGTCATGAAGTATAAACTCGGATTTAATATCTTTCCCTATTAACTCCTCTTGGGGATCTTTTTCCCTGATTGATGAAGATCATTGAAAATCAAGCTATTACCTTACATACATTCCTTCACAATTCACTTGAGAAGTCCAGAATTATATAAACTTTCATTTCATAGCACAGCAAAACCCAACTCCCTCCAATTTTCTTACAGGTTTCCTCCTTTTTCTTTTCTTTCAGAGTTATTTAAATTTTATTTATGTAAAATAGTAACAGCTCCTTTTATTCTTCCTCAAAGATATATGATCATTAAGCCAGATAAGAATATCTAATGAGAGGTCGTTTTGAGATGGGATTAAGAAGTGTAAGTTATTATTTCTTCAATTTACATTATAAATTGAGTGAGAAAAACTTATATCAACATTGACTTTTCATGACCCATATACTTTTCAGGAGAATCTATATATCTGAGAATTTGTTAAGGTTAGGTCATTTTTAGCAATTTACGATTACTAATTCTGAATTCTTTAAGTACTTTTTCTATACGTCCCATATTTTAAAAAAATAAGTAGAAAAGAAAATTGTCTGAAAAAGAGAAATACAAAGGTTAGTGATGAAAGCTATCATAAGTTAATGAGTTAAAATAGCTAGAACTTTAGTAAGCAGCAGCATTTTCAGCAGACTTCCAATTTGAGAGTGGTCACCAAGGCTCATACAATTTTGAGGAAAAGAATTTAAGTGGTTCAACAGCCAATAAGACTGCTAACAAACAAATGGACTTTTTCTATTTAATTTCAGCTTCTCTCTGCATATCTCTCTCTCTCGCTTTCTTTCCGTGACTTTCAGGGCTGCTTTAGTTTTACATTTGTGGTTCTTGTTTAATGGTTAGTTGTCTTATGATTCTCTTTCAAAGCAAATGTGAGTGTTGTTTTTGTAAGGTTTTTTTGTGCTGACAATTGTATTTTTTTATTTTTAAAGTTTAAAAATATTCATCTTCTCTTTGAAAGGTATTTACAGAACTCTGCTTCTATGTGACCCTGTTGCTGTCACTTGGTGGACTGCTTCACACATGTTTTCTCACTGAAACGCTGCCACATTTGGTGGTGCCTTTTTAATGTAGCCTTTGAAACCATCTTTAATGGAAACATGCAGTTGTGAGTAAGATTTCCACCACGTACATGGAATTAATTTTCCAGGCATTGCATGCAAAGACTCTGATGTAACTGAAGGAAATATTTTGCCAAAAGGAATTTTAATGCAACCAGCTGAAAGATGGGGACAGCCAGAAAAGAGTCTAAGGAAGTAAGGAAAACCTTGGACCAGAAAGGAGACAATAGTGAAGGAGAATAAAGCAGAAGAAAATGGGACACACACACACACACACACACACACACACACACACGAAAGAAAGAAGAGTGGAAGAATGGAAATCCTGTTAAAGAGAAGGGAAATACTGTCTCCTGATAGTTTCCATTCGTGTCTGCTTCAATATTCACTAGCTCCGATTATCATCCAAACTTAACCCACTGCCATCGCATCAGTGCTGCCTCATAGTGCCCCCTGGGGGTTTCTGAGACTGTTCCTGTTGACAGGAGTAGAAAGCCAGGTCTTTCTCCCGCTGAACTGCTGGTGGTTTTGAACTCCTGACCTGAGAATGGCAGCTCAATTCATAACCCCACCAGACAGATTATTTTACATCAGTTCACTGAATCTTGAAGTCTATGAGTTTAAAAAAATTGATTTCAATTAAGAGGGAACATTTTAGTGGAAAGTAACTATTTTAAAAATCAAGGTTAGATGGTAGGGCATGATCAAGGGGAATGTAACAAAGAGGAAGCGCTGAAATCCTGGTGGGGACTGAGCATGATAGTTGGACAGGAAGAGAATCAAGGGAAATAGAGGAAAGAGATGGGAGGAAAAGGGCATTTATAGAGGTCTAGATAAAGACATGTACATATGCAAATATATTTATATGAGGATGG
>NW_022103898.1:74482943-74484749 GCF_000313985.2 Echinops telfairi | reverse complement strand
GGGGAAAATGAGGACCTAATGCCGGGGGTTTAAGTGGAGAGGAAATGTTTTGGGAATGATGAGGGCAATGAATGTACAAATGCGCTTTACACAATTGAAGTGTGTATGGATTGTGATAAGAGTTGTATTAGCCCCTAATGAAATGATTTAAAAAATAAATAAACAAATAAAAATCAAGGTTGGAATATATATCACATCTCCCCTGTCCGTATATTGTGATTTAGGGACACAATAAGGTAAAACATGAAGCAACAATGTCTGAACTAAGGCACAGCTGGTGAGCTTTTGATGCTCAGGGAATTATAAAATATGAAATTATATAACTGATTTTAGACTATAAACATAAAGACTTAATTGTGTTGATTCTCAATTTTTCATTTCTTATTTACTCTTAGTTATCAAGATAGATAACAAAAATCCAAAAATCACAGGAGGGAGAAAATACATTTTTAATATGCATTCAAGATTGCTCTTAGAAAGAGCATAAACTTAAAACGTATGTGTAACACAATTTCCATATTATAAAATATTTAAAGTATTAATATGATATAAGGCAATTAATAATTTGTAACTATGTGCGAGGACTACAGAATTCATTTATTTAGGTTTATAATCATTTTACATATATTCTGCTGATACAGATGGTTTTACAAATGACTAAATTTGCACAATTACTTGGGTGTAATATGAATAAAGACATTTCTTTATATGAATAAATACTACGTAATAGTTCCATACACAAAAAACTAAATATTGAAGGACAGTTTACATGAAATGAGGAATAGAGTGAAGACTGATCTGATGTAGCTAGTATTAGATAACGAAGATATTATTGTTGTCACATGCGATTGAGTTAATTCTGACTCACAGCAACAGAATGGAACACAGCCTGGCCTTGTTGTTATATTTGAGGCTATTGTTGAGACCATTAGGTCTAATCCATCTCATTGAAGGTCTTCCTTTTTACCCTGTCCTTCTACATTAGGTTTCTCCAAAACTATAAGTCACCGAAAGAATCTAATCATAAAGTTTAGGGAAAGTCCTAAACTATAACTAAATACAGCAGCCCCTGCTTGTTTGTCAGGTTGTCTTACTGTGGTGATTGGCCTGTTGCTGTGTTGCTGGAAGCGGTGGCACCATATTTCAACAGCAGTCATCTCAGGGGAACAGGTGTCAGCAAAGCTTCCAGATGAAGAACCATCTATGAAAAAGGACTAGGCTGTCTTGTAGGGAAAACTCTCTCAGTAGCAATGGAGCGTCATCAGGTATCAAGTCGGAAGCTGAGCTGGTCAGCTTGAGAGACTTGTAAATCTGTGACTGAGGAAAGTTGCCTTCTCAACAGAGAGTCCACCGTAACGACACGGAGGGAGTAAAGCTTTCAGGACCTTGAATTGCTGATGAGGCATGACTCAAAATGAGAAGAAACAGGTGCAAGCATCCATTAATCTTCAGACCCTGGAATGAGGGATGCTGTGATTGACACTCTGGCTGGAACAGTGCCTTCAGACATAATAATCATTGTGAGGATGACAAAAGACCAGGTCTTGTTTGGTTCTGTTGAACACAGGGTCGCTGTGCGTAAAACGGACTCCATGCCATCTAACCCCAGCAAACATGACAGCATATTTATGTCAAATGCAAAGTCTCTGCTTTGGGTTTTGTTTGTTTGTTTCTTATTAATTTAAATCATTTTATTGGGAACTCATACAACTCTTACCACAATCCATGCATACATCTATTGTGTCAAGCACACTTGTACATTTGTTGCCATCATCATTCTCAAAACATTTGCTTTCTACTTGAGCC
>NW_022103898.1:74477516-74481739 GCF_000313985.2 Echinops telfairi | reverse complement strand
GTTTTCTTCACCACCTTTGCCTATACACCCACTTTGTCTTCAGTGATCGTGTTAGGAAGGTGAGTGTCACAGAATGCCAGTTTAAGAGAACAAAGTGTTCTTGCATTTTGTTTTACAAATGTGCCATGAATTTCAGTTGAAATATATCTTTCATAAGCCTGCACTCAACAGAGTAAAACACTGCATAATTCATAATCCTAATACAAGTTTGTAACATTGCAAACAGTGTTCTAAAACATACAGATTCTGGAATTAGTGATGATTTTTGTATAAAATGACTAGGCCAGATTATTTCCTATTTTTGTCTGTCTCCAACTTCATCTTTGAATCTGACTGCTGTTATTCCTTCAAGGATGTGTGTGCTCGTGAAAATTTTTTACTGGGTTGTTTGGTGCTTGTTTAGAACTGAATGGAAAATTAAACCACATAATGTTGAAACATGTGAAACATTTATAGACATGACTAAGCTCCCTAGAGGAAAATATCTGATAGTATCAGAAGAATTTTACTGTAACCATACAGAAATCAGTGTACTAAATATTATGCAGAATTCATTTTCCTTGTTTGGTAAAGAGTGTCACTTTTAGAAAAGTCCTATTTAGGCCCCTGTTGTTTATAGCCCTTGGAAACATGGGATTGATTTGTCAGTTGGTTTGGGTAACGTGACAATGTGGCACGATGGCAGGGACTCTTGATGCAAAGGCAAGACATGGGCTTTTATCCTGTGCCGGCCACACTGGTTAATTAATTGTACCAAGAAAAGCAAGAATAGGATAATCTTACCTCCCTTTTATAGATTGTGTATTTATTAAGGAAGAAAATGATTGTTCTTTTCAAAATTCTCACTGCCATTGAGTTTTTCTGACTTAGAGTGACCCTATTCTAGAGCAGAGAACCTTGTCGTTCTCCTGAGGGATGGCTGGTGGTTTCCAACTGCCAGCCTTGTGGCTCACAGCCTAACACATAACCACTATGTCCCCAGAGCCCCTAACTGTTCTTCCTAGGATCTTATTTAATTTTCATTAGCTGTTGACAAGACTGATGATGGCAACATGCATTTTTTAATTGCACCAAGAAAATATCTAATATTACAACTCTGTTTGAATTCCTACATTGATCATCTTCCCTCTGAGCATCCCCTGAATTTCTTATTTAGTACTTTATTTAGTATTTGCCATTAGCTTATTCAAACAGTGACTCATTCTGTCATTTAATGTTAAGTCCTTACAATGGCCTGCAAGCTTGCACATAATCATTCCTTTCCTTCCCTCTCTCACCTTCTTTCCAACATCTTTTGCCTTGCTCACTCCTATTCAAACCTACAAGGATACTTTGCAGTTCCTCAAATGAACCAGGCATACCTTTGCCCCAGCAGTTCCTTCTTCCCAGAATTTTGCTCCTGAAAATATCTAATAGGGTCACTTTTTCACTCTCCTTTTAATCTTTGCCTAAATGTCACTTTCTCAAGAAGGCCTGCTCTGGCATCTAAATGAACACTTCAGGGGGGCTCCCCTCCACCTTCATCTCCCATATTCTGTGTTTCCCAGCTCTGCCTCTATTCCCCAGGACCTATCAGCTTCTACCATCCTTTATTGTCAATTTCTTTATGATGTTTATTGTTTTTCCTACATGTTCTTGTAGGGAAAGGCCATGAAAATGAAAAGCCTTGTGTTCTACATCTTAAGATACAAGTGTCTAGAATAAGATCTGGCTCAGAGGAGACATTCAAATATTTGCAGAATGGTTCAATTTAGCAAATCGGCATTGGGTTCTGGCTCTGTCTCAGGATTTGTGCTTAGCACATGAAATGAAAATGAATAACAAGATACAGTCTCTAGCCCACAAAAGGTCATGTGGTGTAATTTCCAGGACATTCACCGCAGATTAAGAATGCATAGATTTTGAGTTGAACCTAGACATTTGCAATTCTGCCGGAAATGCTCCAGGAGTCAGATATGTCATGTCCTCACTTGTAGGTAAGGAAGTTGTCTTGTCATTGGATTGTTAGTACTTAGTGCAATGCCTTCAAAGTACTGGGTGCTGAACAAATCTGCCTCAATGATGAAAAAACGTGCTTTCTGCCTTGTAGAAACTCATAATAGAGACCAAATATATACCTTGTGATCATGCACATAATTCTAAAAGTGCTTCTAACATGCTTAGACATAAATGCTCTACATACAGAAGGGTTAAGTAATACAACAAAGAAAAATATGATAATTCAGTGAAAGGATAATTCATGTAGAAAGTTATGTGGAAAATTGATACCAATGTTATTTCAGATATTATTAGTAAAGTCAAATAATATAGAGCTTAGTACATGTGGTAAAGATGATGAGTTTTGGATAGTATTTCACATGTATGAGGGTCTGGGCCAGGCTGCTATTCTATAGATGCAAGTGGTCAACGGACTGGTATCATAACCAGAGTCACAGTTAGAATTATAATACATGGAAAGAAATATCAAAATAGAAAAATCTCTCTAAAATAAATGTACAAGAGAGACCTACCTTGATGGACTGACAACAAATGTTTGAATTGCCACCAACTAAGAATTTAAGTTTTATTTCTTATCATTTGATAATTCGTGGGTCAAGCATTGAATCTGCTGACTCCAGAGGAATTTTGAACATAGTTTGGAAAAGAAATAGCTCCATATGCCAAAACTGGGCACCACTACTGGTCCTGCCATACTCAGCCCCGACCCATGCCCACTGTCACTGAGTGCCCTCTGACTCTAGCGACCTTACATAGGGTTTCAGAAACCATAAAACTTTACAGCTTCACTCTTTCTCTGCTGGAGCCGCTAGTGGGTTTGAACCATTGACCTGTGGTTACAAGGCTCTTTCTATTTTAACTTTTTGCCTGAGAACGATTATGTGTTTAAGAGTTTAGCTTATAATAATAGTCTTGTGGGAGCTTTGTCTTTGGACATCCTATCATACTCACTGTACTTTCTTGTTTCCAAATTTCACATTCTAATTACCAGAATTTATTTTCATTGCATGTTTTATTATATTCAGATTGTAAAATCTTATAAAAATCTTTCACTTTTAATATTTTGGATTAGTGGTTGGTGCATCATTTGAATAATAGTTATGATAGCTAGTCTTCTGTATTGGCATGTGTGTATTATCATTGATGGCATTGTAATTCAGGATAGATCTTAAATGCTCTTTTTGATCATGAAAGTGATGCCATTCCTCTTGGATTTGTCATATGGCAGAGGAGACCACATTACTGTAGAATTCAAAATATATAAGCAGGAATTCAATCCCCAGGAGAAAACATTGAAGGATTCTATGTGCAAGATATTACAAGATGGAAGAAGCATACAAAGAAAATTGGTAGAATGCACAGGGTCACTATATTTTAAAAAATCGTTGGCTTTCAACCATTTCAGGACATAGCATACAAGGGGGCAGCCCCCAGATATACAAAAAAGAAAAAAAGCTATGCTGAATGGAGCTTTCATAGTACACGTTTTTTCCACTAAGCAAGCATCAAGCAACTCCCTCTGAGTTAGTGCTCCAAAAGGCATTGCCTGGGAAGGTTCTCTCTGGTCACAATGAATTTTTTTGTAAAAGCAGTTGCCCTTGAACCTCAGTTTTTGTGATGGCAGATTTAAGAGAACATTGTGTGGCTGTGAAATTTTGTTTCCTGCTTGAGAAAAAAGCCACCAAAATGCAGAAACTGCTGTGATGTTGAACATAGCTTACAAGGACAGCACCATGGGGAAAACCTCAAGTGTACAAGTGGTTTTCTCAGTTCAAAACAGGTGAACTGTCGACTGATGGCAGACTTCATTCTGGATGTCCATCAGCTTCCCGAAGGAACAAAAATGTCCACAAAATTCAGGCACTTGTGTTCAATGACCGACCACGAACAATTGAAGAGAGGGGAATGTTCTCTGGACTATCTTGGAGCTCAGTTCAGTAAATTTTAACGGAAGATTTGGGAATGAGAAGGGTCTTGCAAAATTTGTGCCTCGGGTTTTGGCTGACCAGGAAAAAGAGAGTCTCCTGGAACGTGCCGCACTTTCAAAAAACAGCTCTGAAGCAGCAACCCAGCACGTTTTTCCAAAGTCATTACTGGTGATCAGATATGGTGATATTCTTATGACCCTGAAAACAAACATCAATCAAGCCACTAGAAGACGCCATGGTCACCTCCCCCAAAAGAAGCTTGACAAGTAAAATCAAAGATCAAGATGATGCTCACTT
>NW_022103898.1:74457087-74476721 GCF_000313985.2 Echinops telfairi | reverse complement strand
TATACTTTTTGATAGCCGGACACCATCAGCTTTCTTCGCCACATTTGCTTATGTACCCATTTGTCTTCAGTGATCCATTCGACACCTCGTGATCACACAGGTTGATATGTTGTTCCATGTGGGCTTTGTTGCTTCTGAGCTAGATGGCCGCTTGTAAACAAGCTTATTTGTTTTTGATGAGGTGGGAGCAGTGCATTCGGAGATCATTCCACCAGGCCAGACTGTTAATCAGGCTTTCTATTTAGCGGTTCTAAAAAGATTGCACAACAGTGTGTGACCAAAAAGGTCTGATCTGTGGCAGGAGAGTGATGCAACAGGAAGTGGAAATTTTACAACACTATAGTTCTGGTGGTGCTGTGGGTTGGCACTGAACTGCTCCCCTCGAAGTTGGCAGTTCAAACCCACCAGCTTCTATGGGAGAAAGATGAGACTATCATTTTCATAAAGATTTACAATCTTGGAAATCCTACATTGAGTGAATTAACGAATCAGAATGGACTGATTTATTGGTAGTCATATTGGTGTACCATGAATGTTACACACGAGTAAAATTTTACTGAGAATATCTCAGAAATGGTGGTGGAAGTATGTTGACAGGAAAATCCGAGCTGTCTTCAGAAAAGGATGTGGAATAGCAGATTTCTGATGTCAGCCCACAATACCAGATGGATGCTAACCAGCATTTCTTGGTCTATACACAGGTATTGGACCGTATGGAGCATAACAAATTCTGGAAAACATTTCAAAGAATGAGAAACCAAAACACATATGTGGTACCTCTACATAGAGCAAGAGGCAGTATTCAGATAAAATAAGGGGTTTCTGTGTTGTGTGTCAGGTGTGTCAAGGAGTGTGTCAGATTTGAATTCTTCTGCCAGCTGAGTGAAAAGCTGCGCTGCATGGGGAGGAGCTCAGGGTTGGGATTGGAAGAAGTCTCATGAACAGCCCTCATAAGCAGAGGACAGAAGTTTGCTTGCGGAAAGTGACGCACTTACTGATGAACATCAAAGACTACCACCTTCAATATGAACCATCCCTCAGCATAAAGACAATAAAAGGACTCATAACTGAACCAGGAAGCAACATCATGTTAAATGGAGAAAAAAATTAAAGTTATTACGATTTTATTTTATTTGGATCCACAACAAATACTTATGGAAGTAGCAGTCAGGAAATCAAAAGACACATTACACTGGCAAAATCTCTCTCTTAAGTATTACAAAGCAAAGGTGTTACTTTGAAGAGTAAAAGGTACCTGAGCCATACTTACCTGGCAGGGGAGATACCGTGATCACGAAGGTGGTTTTCCCAGGGCGAGGCTCATTCATTGCACTCCAGGTGTGTTGACCCCTGCGATTTCCCCAAATGTGGGAACCTCGACTGCATAATTTGTGGTAGTGGGGGACTGCGTTCGCACTCTCCCCTGGAAAAAAGAAAGAAAAAGTGCCTGACCGAAGCCATGGTATTTCAATAGCTTCAAATACATGCAAAAGCTGGATAATAAGCAAAGAACATTTGTTGCCTTGATGCATTTGAAATATGGCATTGGTGAAGAATATTAAATATTTATATTCCATGTACTGCCAGAAGAATAAACAAATCTGTTTTGGAAGAAGTACAGCCAGAATTCTCCCTATAAGCTATGATGGCCACCCTTTGTTTCACATATTTTGGATATTTCATCTGGAGGGACCGGTCATTCCTGGTAAGGACATCTAGCTTGGGAAATAGAGCATCAACCAAAAAGAAGGCCCTCCACAGGCTAGATTGAAAAACTGGTTGCAGCAATGAGCTTATATCGAGGAATGATCATGAGGATGGTGCCAAACCGGGCAGTGGTGTAGTCGGCTGTACCTAGGTTTTCTACTACTCAGAACCAGCTCTATAATACCTAACAACAATGCCTAGCACACTGATCTGTAGGTGTTTCGTAAATGTTCTGATCATTCATGGTACTCTCTGCTGTTCCTTGTCATTTAGAGTTGTGCTCTCCAAGGGCATCCGGTCACTCGACGTTGATCAGGGAGCACCTCCGCAGGTGGATTTTGAGCGCCTTCCAACTTGAGAGGCGCATCTGCCAGCATTATATCAGATTATGTTCTGCTGCTATTCAAAAGTGTTCACTTACCAGTGTTTTTGAGAAATCCGTAGGTCCTTCTTTCCAGTCTGTCTTAGCTCTGCTAAAACCTGTCCCCCGTGGGTGACACTGCTAGCATTTGAAATGATAGTACATAGCTTCCAGCAGTATAGCATATGCAAACCACCACAGCACAGCAACCTGACAGCAGAGTGGTGGAAAAAGAGCCCTGGGCATCCTCAAACTTGTCCAGACAGCTGTGCACATTAACAGGTAACAGATGTGGTTTTATCAGTTCTCTGATTGTCTCAATTCCTTTTTAACACCTATGTTGAACTATGATGGCCCACTTTTATGAGCATGACATCACCTTAGCATTTTCTGCCTGTAATTGGGAATGCAGGGCCAGCCCACCCCTGGTGGGAATTGACCTAGAGGTTTAGTTGGGTGTTTTGGTTGGTGGCTTGGTGGGGTTTTTTTTTCTTCTTTTCTTTTCTTCATGGCCAGCTGAATTTCAAGTCATTCCTCCCTGTCAAGTTTAATAAGCTGAAGGAATGAGGAAATCTATTAATGGAACTGCAAGTTTTTCTCTTCAAAAGAAACTTGTTAAGAAAATAAATTGCCCTTAAAACACACACGTGGAAGCAAAGTTTGGCATAACATAAAAAATAATTAAGCCGGAACTGCTTTTCCTCAAACTCTAGTGCTTATTAAACATTTAAAATGAATCCACTTAAAATAGTTCAGGTGTGAGTTTGTGGTAAATCCACGGGTCTGTTCCTTAGATTTAGAGCACGATATATTGCAAAAGTCCCCTTCTATTGTCTGGAATATGAGTATGAAGAAGAATTAATAGTCCAAATAAATTAGACTTTATTCCTTTTGGCCCAATTTGTACTTATTTAATTTTAATTTGCATACAGTAAAATTCACTTCTTGTTGTATATTTCCGTGGCCTTTGACAAATCAATTAAGTCATGTATCTATTACCACAAAATAGACAGAAGATACAGAAGACGCCATCAACCCAAAGTTCCACAAAGCTTCTCCTGATGTTCAGTCCAAGCCTCAGCCGCAGTACCCAGAAGTTGCCATCCTTTGGGGTTTTTCCACAATAAAATATAGTGTCATTGTACAATATATTCTTTTTGAGTTTGACGTCTTTACGTAACTTGATGCATTTAGCTTCATTGAAATGATGACGACGATTCATCCTCTTATGTTGCTGTATAGTACGCCACAGTGTTCATGGGCCATGGTCTGTGCATTCTCTAGGTGAGGCGCTTTTTATTTATATCTAGCTTAGTGCAATTATAAGTAAATCTGCTAGAAATATTGTCATATAGGTCAAATTTTAGAAATGTTTTCATATTGGTTTTTGCAGAAGGTATTCAATTCTCTTGGTTAAATTTTGAAAACTGAGTTGCTGTGCTTTTATGGTAAATGCATTTTTAAGATTAAAGAAAACTCCCATGCTAATCTTTTAAAGAACTTGTAACATTTTTATACCTCTAAGAATGAATGAAAAGTCCATTTTTCTACCTCTTCAGAATTTGCCATTTTCAATATATATATTTTTTAATTTTAGGAATCCCAATAGATGTATAAGTAATAATCTTTCCCTTAATAAAAAATTTGCTATTAATATTTAGAGCTGAACAGAACTTTTCAAAAGGTAGCTCAAGAAGACAATGTAAAACAATGTACCAAAATGCAAAGAGACCTAGCGTTAGAAAAACACAGAGAAAAAACATGCTCATCATATTTTAAATTGAAAGAACTAAAAAAAAAAGAGCAAACCTTGACTTACAAATTAAAGAATCTATAGGCAAAATATTGAATGAGACACGTAGCATCAAAAGATGGAAAGAATGCAGAGTCTCTGTACCCCCAAAAAACTACCAGGTAGACAATCATAGGAAGCATACGATGGGGTATCAAAAAATGAAAAAAAAGAACCTGGAATAATTTTGTCCAAAGCTATGTATTTAAACTTTTTTTTTAACAAAACAACCTTATCACCTTTAAATTACTCTCCACTTACCATAATACATTTTTCCAAATCTGCGATACCATTCTTGGAAACATTTTTCAAGCTCATCAGTTTGGGTAGCTGACAGCACATCCCTCGTTTTTTGCTGCATGCAGTCAAATGGCTGTGCTTTCATACCCCTCTTCATGCACAGAAAGAAAAAGATGCTGCACAGAGTCAGATCAGGTGAGTAAGGTGCGTGGGGGCAAGAGAGACTTGTGATTTTTTTTACCAAAAACTGGCATACAAAGATGGCTGCATGAGCAGGTGCATTGTCATGGTGGCAAAACCCGGGCACCATCTGCCACAAATCAGGCCTTTTTTGTTGCACACTATTACACTATCTTTTTAGAACCTCTAAATAGAAAGCTTGATTAGCAATCTGACCTGGTAGAATGATCTCCACATGCACTATCCTGCTCACACATGAAAAAAACAAACAAACAAGCATCATGATCTTTGATTTCCCTTGAGGAGCTTTTTGTGGGTGAGGTGACGATGGCGTCTTCCAGTGGCTTGATTGATGTTTGCTTTCAGGGTCTTAAGAATATCACCATGTCTCATCACCAGTAATGACCTTGGGAAAAAATTCTGAGTTGCTTCAGAGCTGTTCTTTCAAAGCATGACAAGTTTCCAGTTGAAGCTCTTTTTCCTGGTCTTTCAGAACCTGAGGCACAAATGTTGAGGCCACCCTTCTCATTCCCAAATCTTCCATTAAAATCCGCTGCACCGAGATCCAAGATAGTCCAGATAATTCCCCATCTCTTCAGTGATCCAACGCCAGTGCATGAATTTTGTTGACATTTTCATCCATTCGGGATGTTGACAGACATTCAGAATGAGGTTTGTCATCAATCGACATTTCACCTTTTTTGAAATGAGAAAACCACTCACACACTTGAGTTTTTCTCTTGGTGCTGTCCTTATAAGCTGCGTTCAACATCATAACAGTTTATGTGGCATATTTCTCGAACAGGAAACAAAATTTCACAGCCACATGCTGTTCTTTTAAATCGGCTATCAAAGAAAACAGGTTCCAGTGAAACTGCTTTTACAAAAAAATTCACTGTGACCATAGACAATCTTTCCAGCCAGTGCCATTGGGGGCACTCGCTCAGAATGAGTTGCTGGATGCTTGTGTGTGGAGGGTGAGGGGTGGGGGTAGGGGGTGAGTACTATGAAAGCTCCGCCCAGCAGAGCTTTTTCCCTGTTCTGGGGGTTCCCCCTCGTATGATCAAGAACCAGTGGTACTGAAGGAGGAAGTGCAAGCTGCACCAAAACCATTAGCCAAAAGCAAGATTCCAGGAATTCACGGAATACCCACTGATGTTTCCACAAGCGAATGAAGCACTGAAAGTACTCACAAATCTCTTCCAAGAAACTTGGAACTACTTAACCAACTGACTGGAAGAGACCCATGTTTGCACCCATTCCAAAGAAAAGTGGCCCTCTCCACCATTTGTTGTTTTCTGATTTTTTTTTCAATTTGACTGTCATTGTTGGTAAAAGGCAGTATCTCATCATTGCTTTGATTTGATCTCCCACATGTGTAATGACCAGGAGAACTTTTCCATGTTTTTTAGCCATGTGCATGCCATATTTTTCAGTGAACTGTCTCTTCACCTCCTTTACCCATGTTTTAAATGTGATGATTTATCTGCAGATTTCTGCAGATTTCAGATATTAGTCCCTTGTCCATTGTGTCAGTGTCAAAAATGTTTTCCCACTCAGTGGATTTTTTTACAAACATTTTTTTTAACAGGGCAAACTTTATTTAAGAAATTATCAAGAAAGGAATGGAGAGTAATTATAAGATGTGAGGAGAACTCAAAATGATGGTCCTCAGGGAGATACACAGGCAAGAAACACCTGGAAGAGGTCCCTGAATAGACTACAGGCCTCAATGGAGAAGGCGCAGCTTCAGCCATGGTGCAGAGAAGTTCTCTGGACTTCCAGGGGCAGATCTGTCCCCACTCCCTGGACAAGCAGGAAGCCCCCTCAAGGCACAAGGGAAGTGCAACTTAAGTGCATAGGAGTCAAGGTTCCACTGTGACCAACAGGATGTTTAGAGTGTGTGTTGTCTTTGTGGATGTCCTTGTTGGCAGGACTAAGTGACGTGGTCACCTGCTAGGCTAGGTGGTGAGGTCAGTGCGGGGCTGTGCGCTCTCTATGTATGATCTGTTATTGGAACTCCTGTGTTGACGTCTCCCACTGTTACTGTAGAACTGCCTATTTCTCGTCAGCTCTCTTTGAGGTGGGTTTATATATTTCAGAGTCCAGGCATTGAGTGTACACATGTTTATTATTGTTATGTCTTCCTGATTGATGGGCCTTTTAATCATGAAGCAATGCCCTTCTTTGTCTCTTATGATGGGTTTTAACTTAAAAGCCTGTTTTGCCTGAAATTAATAGTGCTATTCTAGCTCTCTTTTGGATGCTGCTTGCTTGATATGGTTTTCATCCAGTTTTTAATTTTTAACTTGTCTTTGTGTCTACTGTGTGACTTTTTTATTTTTTAGAGAAATTTATTTATTTTAATTGAGAGTTAATACATATATCATATCATTCCACAGTTCAAACACATCAATCAGTATTGTACAATTGTTACCACAATCAGTCTCCCAACATCCCTTTCCTTCCTGGACTCCTTGGCATTGCCTCCCTTTTAGCCACCCACCCACACACACACACCCAATTTACACGCACCCCCTCCCCGCCAAAACAAACAAACAAAAAACTCTTATTCTACTTGCTGTCCCTATAGGTTCATCAATCATGGGTTTCATAGACTGAAAATCAGAAAAACATATAACTAACTTCAAGAGGGTGACCCCCAATGACATAACACATCTGAGATAAACCTTAATATGAACAAAAAAATATGGAAAATGTTGAATACCAGATCAGGTCCAGCACGCATCAGAGTGGGGATCAACTGACAAGGTTTTAACTGTTCAAGTCTGGTTTATCTCTTTGATCTCCTATACTCATCTCTCCAGTGCACTCTGTTTAGTGACCACTTTCCTCCCAGCCCTCAATTATGGGTAAAGGGAGATCGCTGGAGGCATATTTCCTATGGAGCTCCCACAAATGAATCTTTGGTTGCCATTGACATCCATCGCCTTCTGCAAACCAGATTCTCACAATTTAGGCTCTGAAACTAATCCCTCCTTCAACTTCAGATTATATGATTTACAATCTTCCAGTCACTGATGTTTGTGCGCTTCTTCCATGTGCACTTAGATGACATCTCACTTAGATAGCTACTTCTTTGGAGACAACACTTTAAGACCCCAGATGCTATTTTATCTGATAGCTGGGCACCATTTACTTTCTTCACCACATTTTGCTCTAACACCCATATCTTCTGGGTTCTTTTCCTGAGGGCAAGTATTGAGCAGGGCCATGATGTAAGAACTCATTGTTCTTAAGTTCAAGCTAGAATTTAGTGCGAGCCCAAAGCCCATTCCTGGATCTATGTTTTTTGTTGTTATTGTTTTCATCTGCTTTTGCATCCCATTCAAAATTTCCTTGTTAATTTATGGTTGAGGGTCTGATCAATCATTCTCCTGGGACATAATAATCTTCCATTAATACTGTCTTTGATTAGCCACTGGTACTTATTTTTTTAAAGCCCTGTTGAGAGAGGGATATTGGGCCAAATCTATATCACAGTGCTTGAATTATTCACTTATACAGAATCAATCCTTTCATGCTTGGATGCAATTTACACAAACAATGGGGGCTAATTTTCAACAGAAGTTTACTATTATAATCACTGAGAATGTCAGTCACAAGTTTCGCTGAGTAATACATATCTTGAAACAGTACATTGGGCCTTGATGTAGCAAGACCATGTTTGCTGCCTGCCAGCAGTTCAGTAACATTGCTACAGCTGTCTTTCTCTCCCTCAGACATCTCCCGACTTAAGTGCTCAGGTGACCCATGTGTCTGAGATAGATTTCAGTTCACACAGTGGAGTTTCCACAGCGGGTCTCACTGCTGCAGCTTCTGGAGCATGCCATGCCCCTTAGACACCCAGAATTCAATGCCCCAGCATTCCACGGCACCCGCCTGAGTCTCCAGGATGCACCCAGAACGTGAGTCAGTATAGCCCATTTGGTGCATACCACCAGGGATACTCCCCACCTAGGGGCCCCAAAAACATTTGCAGTCATTCTTTCCTCCAACTGGAGGTTGGTCCTTCCACTTTTCCTATCAATATACATGCATTGTGTTCCCCCAGACATGATTGCTCCCTTTCTCCTCCCCCAACTTGTTTCCATCAGTATCCCTCATCCCTCTGATAGTGCTCTTTACCTCTCCTGGGGGACCTCATCATATGACACCAACTGCAGGAGGAAAGCCATGTCAGTGAATGTGTAAGCATCTCAGTGCTGGCAACGGTCTCCAGATGGGTGCTCCAGCACCCAGGGCTGCATCGGGGTAGGTCCATGTGGCTTCTCCTCAGTGATGTCTTGCAGGAAGTGAGCCTTGCCAGCTGAAGCAGGGAACTGGCTAAGGCAGCTGCACCCTGGTCCGACCATCACAAAACAAGAGACCCAAGAACTAGCAAGGTGAGGCTCACTGAGCCATTTATCCCTCCACCCTTCAATTAACCCCACATGTGTTTATCGGCCAAGTTGGCACAATAAACTAACTACTTCACATACCAAAGAGACTAGTCTTTGATGATTACCAACTGGGGATGAGTGAAAGGGAGGGAAGATGAAGCAAAAGGGTGACAGGCATTAACTTGGATGATAGGGAAGATAATATTCCTCAAGAAGTTGAAGAGAAATCAAAGGAAGAGGGTACGGTAGGTTATTCGGGGAGTTGATAAGTACTTTAAACTGTTGAATACAAAATTGTTTATCTGAAAAATAACTCCATCTAAAAAAAACTCCATCTAAATCATAATAAAAACGGGGGGAAAACCATGCATTAAAAAATCAAAATATCTTTTAAATAAGGAAAGCAAGAAAACACCAAAATGGATATCAGATGATGAAGTTTACTCTTGGACACAGGCTAGTGAGAGTAACTAGAAGAAATTATGATACAAAAACTGAACAAATTTCAAAGGACAACTTGAAAAAACCAAATGTTATAATAAACGAAAAGAACTGGAATTATAAAACCAAAAGGGAAGAACAAATCAGTATTTCTCAAGCTGAGAGGATACAATTCAGAACACATTCAAGTCTTGAGCAGGCATAACATTGAAGCATTCTGTAGGCACACTATGAGCAGTGCAGGATGCAGCCAAAGAAAATGGAAGAATGCATGCACAGGGTCACTATACCAAAAGCCATGGGTTGGCTTTTAACCATTTCAGCAAATGATTGAGAACCAATTATGTTAAAGGAAGAAGTCAAAACTGTACTGAAGAAATTGGCTTAATAATAAAGGCTCCAGGAATTGTAACATTTTAAAAAATGGATGGAGTATTGGAAGCCGTCTATCATCTATGCCAAGAAATTTAGCATGCAGGTACCTAGTCAACCAATAGAAAGAAGTTCATATGTGTGCCCTTTATGAAGGGAGGAAAGCGTGTGGAGATTATCAAGCAGTACTAATGTGACATACAAATAAATGTGGCTGAAAATAATTTTTAAATGTTTCCAGCAGAAGATCGACAGGGAACTGTGAGAAATTTAAGTCAGATTCCGAAGAGGCTGTAGAAGGAGGTCTAGAGCTGATGGCGGATGGATCTTGGCTGAAAAAAGAAAGATTAGAAGGATGTTTATCTATGTGTTAATGACTATGTGCAGGTGCGTGCATCCTAACAAGTTGTAAATAACATTGAAAATAATGGAAGTTCCAGAGGACTACATTGTGCCCAGACTCAGCCCAAAAGGCAGTCTCTTGTTGAACCTGAAATGAAGATACTGCAGGATTCAAAATCAGGAAAGTTACAGGTTGGGGGTTGTAGACTTTAACCCTGTTCATTCCATCTCTAGGATGAGCAAACTGTATGAAGAAGAAGGCCATACCAGGATTGTAGGAAGATTAATTAACAACCTATAATGTGTAGAACACACAATCTTACATACTGAAAGTGAAGAGGACTTGAAGCAGTTTGATAAGAGCAAAGACTAAACTCTAATATTGGTTACATTTAAACATAAAGAAAATGTCTTCACAGCTGCACCAATTAGCAAATAATATTACAAGCAAATAAAATAATGACTTTGTCTAGAATTTCATTTTCCTTGAACCCACAACCAACACCGATGGAAGCAGAATTGAAGAAACAATAATGTACCACATTTGGGAAAATGTGCTGCAAAAATAACTGTTTTAAGAGATCTTTAAGGGTGTTCACAAGCAAAAATGTCACTTTAAGGATTAAGGAGTGCTTGACCCAGGCCATGTATTTTTTCAATGCCTCATCTGTATGCAAAAATGGGACAATGAATAGGAAAACCAAGAGAATGTGATGCTTTTGAGGTATGCTGTTGGTAAAGATTATTCAACATATCATGGGCTGCCCTAAGAAAGGCCAAATCTGTGCTGTGCTATATGCAGCCCATCAGAATGCTCCTTAGAAGCAAAGTTGGTGCAAATACATCTCAAATACTCTGAACATGTAATCAGAAGGGACGCGTGCCTAAAAGAGCACATCGGACTTGGGGGAGGGGTCAGTCCACAAGAAGAGTACCCTCACTGAGATGGCGTGACCCAGAGGCTGTGACAGTGAGGACTGTACAGGACCAGGCACTGTTTGGCTCTGATGTACATGAGGCCACTCTGCGTTGACTGACTCCACCGCACGTAACAGCCACAACAGTAGATCTCGCTTCCAGAAACGTGTGTGTAATTATGGATGATCAAACTACATTTAGAACTTGAGAGGTAAGACACATACAAAGGCAACCATTCACATGCTGAAAGTGGCTCCTTTTCTCCCCTCCATAGACCTGGCATACAAAGCCCCAAACCAAACCAGTTGGCAATGAGTCCCTGTTTCACAGCGTGGCTGCCCTTTTCCAGTCTGTGGCCTCTCGCTGAAATGGGCCGCGGCCTTATTTTCCAGGGATTGTCTAAGTGGTTTTGAATCATCCATTTCTAAGTAAGTAGTTGAATGCTTGGCTATTGGAGCCATCCTGTGTCTAGTTTCGTCTTTGGTAATTATTAGATGTCCAGTAAAGGAGGATTCTATAAAATAATGTGTTCTCGATCTAACTATGCAACTTTGCCTCGATTAATAATTTATTGCCTATCCTCCTTATATTCTTTTCACACAACAAAATTGGAGAATAAAAATTGAATTTGCTGCTGTCGTTTGGTGCTATCTAGTCAGTTCTGACCCCGTAGTGACCGTTTGTATAGCAGAATGAAACACTGCCCGGTCTAGCACCGTCCTCACAGTGTTAATGTTTGAGTCCATTGTTGCAGCCCCTGTGTCAATAATCTTCTTCCTCTTGTTGCCTGACTTTGCACCTTACCAAGAATTAGGTCCTTGTCCTGGGACTGAGCTCTCCTGATAACATGCCCGGGGTACACGGGACACTTTCACCATCCTCGCTTCCTGGATGCATTCTTGCTGTCGATCTTCCAAACAGATTTCTTCATTCTTCTGTCGGTCTGTTAGATTTCTCAGGTGGGAAATACCTTGGTCCTTGGCTTTGCACTAGAAAGAAATTACCCTGAAACCTGGTTTGTGATCCAAGTGGGTTTTTATAACGGATAGAAGAAATTGCAGTCTTTGCAGTTAACTGAACACAGGCACCCTCTTAGAACTGCATACCCACACATGGTGGCCTGAGGCCAGAGAGTATGAGAGAGAGAGAGAGAGAGAGAGAGAGAGGTGGCACAGCTAAGTGCAAGGCCAAGGAGCAGCTGGAGAAAGAGGGTGGTGGTCTCCAGGTTCTGGCTTTTGTGGGCTTTCTGCTGGGAGGTGTAGCTGACTGGTTGTCCCCATGGGCTGAATTAAGCTCACCTGGCCTAGTTCGAGCCTATCCAGGTGTACTGCCCACCTACATGTACTGCCCACCTGGCTCAAGAGCCTAAATTGGCGCATTGGCATGCCCTTTAGCCTTTATTGGCTTCCAACTTCCAGTAGGAGGGAGGGAGGCCTTGGCATGTAGAAGAACAACCCCCGGTTCCTGTTGTGCTCCCTAACAAGCCCATGGTGCAGTCTACGTTCTCTGCTAACATCATACTTCAAATTTATTAATCCTTCTGTGGTTTTTCTGATTCATTGTCCAGGTGATTGAAAATACCACGGCTTGCGTCAGGTGCACGTTCGTCCTAAAAGTGACACCTTAAATAGGTCTTGAGCTGCAGATTTCTCCAATGTAGCATGTTACTTTATTCCTTTACTATAAATTGGTTACTTATAACAAGTGTGTAGAATAATAAAAAAGACAGACCAAGTGCTGTCATGTTGATTCTAACTCCTATCAACTCCAGGCATTACAGAATAAAACTCTGAGCTTTCTTAGCGGTTCATCTTTACAGAAGCAAATCACCTGATTTTTCTCCTGTGATCTCAGCCTTTACGTGAGTAGTTAAGTACAAACCAGAGATTTTGACATACAACTTTGAGTCTATCCTGAGAATCCCAATATTAGAACTGACTCAGTTTTGGGTTGGTTCGCTTTAAATGCTTTGCATTTAAATAGTAGGCTAGAAAATAGTAACAATTAAAAGTGCAGCCACAGTGTACCTAGGGATGAATCCATTTTAGAGCAGGAAGACTGTCATGACCACAAGTCGTTGCTTGCTGCAGCTTTGATTCTAGACCAGCATAGTTTCATTCTGTTGCGCACACGGTCACTATGCGCTGGAAGTAACGGGAGGGTCCTGAACAGGTACAGCTTGCTATGGGGTGGCTGCTGACGTTCTGCAGTCTCAAAGCTATGGGTAAATGATTTTCTTAGCTCTTATTTATATAATCTTACGCTGGTCACACAATGATTTCTGTCTTAGATTAGATTCTCTAGAGGTGCAACACAGTGAGAATACACACACAACAGAAACACACACACAAGTGGGCTACAAATAGTTCATGTAACAAGTAAATTTAGGGGGAAGGGAGGAAAACAAAAAAAAGTAAATTTAAGGAAACTGGAATTTTTCCATGAACTCTTTGAAGCCCCCTTGGTTTCCGTGGCTTAGTTAAAAAACAACAACAACAACAACAACAAAAACACTGTTATGGAAACATAGAAGCATTTATTAAAAAGTATCAAAATGTGAAGCTGCTGTTTCTTAATTTGTCCTCCAAAGTTTTACTGGAAACCTTAACCAGAGCTAAAAGGCAAGAAAAGAAAAAATGCCATCCTTAACAAATAAACAGACAAATCCAGACTCACTGCTGTTGAGTGCATTCCAACTCCTTGACACCCACAGGACAGGGTAGAACCTGCCCTGAGGATTTCTGAGATTGTCACCTTATGAGACTGGGAGGTCTCCTCTTGCTACCTTGGAAGCACTGATGCCTCCCAGCAGTCCGATGTGGAACCGCTACATCACCAGGGCTTGAGCTGCTTCCTTTAGCTCTATGGGCTCTTGCTCATATGCTACCTCCTGAAATGGTGAAATGTCCACTAGTTAATTTTGGTCCAGCAACTCTGTGTCTTCTTTCCCACTTCTTTTGATGCTTCCTGCATTATTCAACATGCCGCCCATTGAAGCATTCAATATTGCACTGCAACTCGGGTTTGAATTGTTTTCTTGAGTTCTTTCCGTTTAAGATAAGCTGAGTGTGTTCTTCCTTTTTTGGTTTTCTAGCTCCAGGTCTTTTCACAGTTCATTACAACGTTTTACTTGGCTTTCTCCCGATTCCCTTTGAAATTTTCTGCTCAGCACTTTGGCTTCATCAACCCTTCCATTAGCTGCTCTCGGGTTGTGTGAGGGTGCTTGACTGTGGGGGTGATAACACCCTATGGACAGCCTTGAGATGAGCAGACCTCCATGAGACTCGATTGAACTCATGCAGAACTTGTACATGGATCAAGAGGTAGTTGTGGGAACAGAACTAAAGGATATTGTATGGTTTAAAGGTGTATTGTTTCAGGAAAGGTGTTTATGAGGGTGTATACTCTCATCATACTTATTCAGTCCACATGCAGAGCAAATAATCATGCAGCACCAAGATGGAGAAGGTATATTAACAACTTGCAATACACAGAGGACACAACCTACATGCTGAAAGTGAGGAGGACTTGAAGCCAAGTTGATGAAAATCATAGATTTCATCCTTTACTATGGACTACAGCTCAATATAAAATGGTTACATGTTGACCTGCTAACTGCAAGGTCATCAGCTCAAAATCACCAGCTAATTCTTTGGGAGAAACGTGAGGCTTTCTACTCCCATAGATTTAAAGTTCTATCCTGCCCTATAGGGTCTCTATGACTGGATGGCAGTGAGTCTGGAAAAATAGTTGGTATTTTGATAAATGGAGAAAAGATTGAAGTTGTCAAGGATTTTATCTTGCTTGGATCCACAATCAATGCTCATATTAGCAGCAGTCAAGAGATCAAATGACCCACTGCATTGGGTAAATCTGCTGCACAAGACCTCTTTAAAGTGTTGAAAAACAAGAATGTTACTTTGGGGTCTAAGGCGTGCCTTCTGGAAGCAATGATATTTTCAGTCACTTCATATGCATGTGAAACTGGACATTGAATAAGGCAGACTGAGAAGATTGATTCATTTCAATTATGGTGCATGGGAAGAATGTTGAAAGTATCATGGCCTGCCAAAAGGACTGACAAATCTGTCTGGGACTAAGTATAGCCAGAATGCTTTTAGAAGCAAGGACGGTGAGATTTTGTCTAGTGTACTTTGGTCATGTTGTCAGGAGAGATTTGATCCCAGGGAAGGACATCATGTTTGGTAAAGTAGAAGGCCAGCCAAAAAAGAAGGTGGCCCTGAATAAGATAGATTGACAGAGTGGCTGTGGCATTGGGCTTGGGAATAGTTAGTTCTGTTGTATATAGGGTCGCTATGAGTTGGCACCTAACAATAACAGTTGGCAAAAAAGAAGTGGAAGTATCTCTATTTTCAGGTAATATGATCCTATACCTATAAAATCAGAGTGAGGAAGAAAATTGCTGGAACCAACTGAAGTATCCACCAGAGGGAAAAGTATAAGACTAGCATAAAAAATTTTTTTTTAAATCAGATATTTTACATTCACAAAGAGACTTCCAAAAAGGAAATTAGAAGACAATAATACGTTTACAATGTTACTGTTCAGTGCCTCTGAGCCAGTCCTGACTCATGGTGACCCTATCCACAACAGAAGGAAGCAGTGCGCAAGCTTGCACCATACTCACAATTGTTGTTAAATCTGATCCCAGTTTTGGAGCCATGTGTCAAACCATCTCCTTGATGATCTTCCTCTTTTTCAATAACCCTTAACTTTACCAAACATCATGTCCTGTTCCAGGGATGAGTCTCTCCTGATAACCTGCCCGATGAAGTACCTGTGAGAAAGGCTCATCATCATGGGTTCCAAGGAGCATCCAGGCTGGGCTTCTTCTAGGACACATTTGTTTGCTCTACTGGCAGAACTGTCCATATTCTTTGCCATCACCATAATTCAAATGCATCCGATCTGTGGTCATCCTTATTCAGGGCACAATTTCCACATGCAGATGAGCCTAATAACAATAGCATCACTGCGGTCAGGCACCTGAGTTTCCATAGTGACACCATTTATTTCGTTACCGCTGCTTCCATGAGCATTGACTGAGGATCCACGCAAAACGAAATTCTTGACAAACAGTTCTCTTTTTATCCTGATGCTGGGTGTTAGTTCAATTGATGTTTATTTTCATTTTTCACACTCAGTTGTGATTAATACTGCATGCTGTCGTCCTGATCTTCATCATCAAATGCTTCAAGTCCTTCATGCTTTCAGTAAGCAAGGCTGTGTCATCTGCATATTGTAGGTTGCTAATAAGCTTTTCCCTAATCCTGATATTATGTTCTCCTTCATGGAGTCCAGCTCCTTGGATTAGTCGCATACAGATTGAACATGTGTGATGAAAGAACACAACGCTGAAACACAGCTTTCTGGAGTTCACACCATGCAGTTATTCCCTTTTCATGTTTAGACAGCTCCATCTTGATCTATGTACGGATACCACACGGACACAACGAAGCATTATGGAATTCCCATTCTTCTCAATGTCTGTTACTATCCACATGGCCTGAGGCCTCCGTATCGCCAATAAAGCACAAACAAACATCTTTCTGGCATTCTCTGATTTCAATTGAGACTCGGCCGATATCAGTAAGGCTATCTTGTGTCAAGTCTTCTTGACACCTCTAACCTGAATTTCTGGGAGCTCCTTGTCTATGTACTACTGCAATAGTTGATGAATCATTTTCAGCAAAACTTTATTTGCATGTGATATTAATGATATTTCAGCTCCCTTTGTTAGGCTCCCTTTCTTGGGAATGAGACCAGGTACGGGCCTCTTCCAGTCAGTGAGTCAACTAGCTGTCCTAGGAATGTCTTGGGCGAGATGAGTGAGAACTTCATCAGCTGCTTGAATCCGTTGGTGCTCGGTCAATTCGTGAAGCCTTGTTCTTTGCACCTTCAATTCAGCTTGGAGTTCTTCCTCAGTACCATTACTTTTTGCTCATATGCTTCCTCTTCAAAAGGTTGGATATCAACTAGCTCTTTTTGTTTTTTACAGTGACTATGTATTTTTTACATCATCTTTGGATGTTTCTTGCATCATTCAATATTTTGTTCATAGAATCCTTCAATATGTGAACTTGAGGTTTGGATTTTTTCTTTAGTTCTTTCAGTTTATGATAATGCTGAGCGTGTTCTTACTTTTTTTGCTCTCTTACACCAGGGTTTTGCAAATTTCTCTCTCTTTGTCTATCTCTCTGTATGTGCATATTATACGCATGATGACATAGATAATTATATAGATGATAGAGATGGAAATGGATAAATATATAGTCTGAATGAGAGTGGGAGGGAGAGTGGGAGAATACACATAAATATATAGATTTGATAAAATATGTATATATATATATTTACTTTGGCCATGAATACATCAAAAGTTATGAAACTTCTTAGACATAACCAAACATTTTTAGGGAATTGGTTAATGGGCCCCTGGGATTATGGTCTCAGGACACCAAGGTCCATTGATCTACCATAATCCATAAAGACAATGCTGTGTATCCACTATGGTGAGTAGCAACTAGGGTCATAAGAGTTCATGAGAGGCCATATATGTTCAATTGTTTTTCTTTTCCTGTTCAGAGGAAGGAATAATGAAGAACATTAAAAGCATTTGGGAACTCTTAATCCCATGGACTAGTGAACAATAAAACATCAGTGTCCCTGACCTTAAGATCAGAAAAACTGGATGGTGGTAGACTACCACTGACAACGTCTCTGAAAGTCTTGGGCAGATGGGGGAAAAGGTGGAGCAAAACTCAAACTATGAAAAAGATCAGGATTACTCCCAATACTGGGGGTCTTAGTCACCCTTCGGGTCTGGAAATGAATTTAGCTCCATGGCTCAATTATCAGCTAAATAATAGGGGACCAATAGCATTAGGGGATGGGGGGGTGTACACCTTAGAAAAATCAACCAGTTGTGATCAAAAGGGAGCATTTAGTCAAAGACAAAGTTCAGATTGGTTAAGGAAAAAGTAGGAATGGAACAGGAAACACAGGGAGGGATATAAGTTATATTACATTATGAGGATTTCAACCAATGTCATGCAACAAGTAACTGCTCTGTTTTGTAAACCTTAACCCAATTCACAAGAAAAAGTTAAGAACACAACAAATGAAAACTGAAATGTATCTTTTATGTTCCTTATACTATCAGTCTACACCCTTAATAGTCATCCTCCACAACTTCCCTTGCTTTCTGTTTGTGTAGATTAAAAAATTCAACCTATTTTTTTTGGTGTGTACTAAATCTCCAGGGGAGATTTCACCTTTTTGTGACTCCCTGGGTTTATGTTTAGTTTTATATCTAGAAACGGAAATAGGTCATGGGATTGGGTCCTGGAAACATTCAGCAACTGTCCATCCCGACACACATCAGACAAAGACCCTTCAGTCACAGTTAGGTTAATTTCATGTGATGATGTGAAAGAGGCGTTCAGGGGGAATTTTTCCTTATCTTTTAATTCTCTTGTTATATGAACTTTTTGAAATCTCTCGTGTATAGATATCAATATGATATAGATAACTAGAGAGAGAGAGAGAGAGAGAGATTGATTTACCTCAAGGAAATGGCTCATGTGATTGCGCAGACTGGCAAGTCTGAGATCTATGGGTCAGACGTAAAGCTGAGGCTTCTCTTGGCTCACTTGGTGCAGGGCTGTATTACAGAACTACAATTAGCAAGTCAGACAAGCTAACACCATAGCTTGGTTTACAGATTGTTGGAGATGGTAAATCCTAAAACTGACAGATCACATGGCAGACTGATATTTCAAGTCCCACAAACTGGCAGTCAGATGATGACAAACAGATGTAGGCTCTTGAGTAAGGGAGAATCTTTCCAGACCATGTGTAAATAGGTCATATGACAAAAAAAAGTCCCTTACTTCAGATTATGGGGTGATTTGAATAAAATTGTGACACGAGTAAGAATGGGGGCTGCATAACGATGTGACTTGAAATTAGGATTTACATAAACTGGGGGATAATTACATGTCACAAAATTCAGGATAATTCACTCAAATGATGAAATGCAAAACATCTACACATTACTGGATAGAGTGGCTTGGCCATGTGGACACATTTCCCATCAGAGTTGATAATAGAAAGTGAAAAAATTGGGATTAGTAACAGATTTTTCTACCTTTAATTTTGAATTTAGAATCTAAAGTGTTTTTCAATGACAGTATAATTTTACTTCTTCATAGTAAACTCACAAATAGATGACCAATCTTCCCCTGCCAACTTGAGACTTTATATTGTCCTACCATTACCTGCATCTGTGGCCAAAGCAGGAGTGGTTGCTGCAAAAGAACCCGAGAATGCATCCTCTCCCCACTCCCCCCCACCCCCACCCCTTGGGGCCATCTTCATTGAGGCCGCTGATATATTGCAGCCCTGGACCATCAGAAAAATCCTGAGGATTTTTCAAAGTTTTTATATATGTGGCATGTTGCATAACTAGATACTCAACGAGTGAGGCATGTGTGTGGAAAGAAACCATCAGCCACTCTGCTCTATGGGAGAAAGATGAGGCTGTTTGCTCGCATAAGGATTTATAGACTTTGAGACCCTACAGAGGATTGCCTTGCTTCAAATTGACTGGATGGTAGTTGTTTTTGTTTTTTCCCCCCCTGTATGTATTTGTGTTCAAAATGGAAAACAGCTAAACAGAATGAGAAATGTGGTGTAGATATGAATATGTTTCTTTTTTTTAATAATCTACTACATTAAAAGTAAATGAAAGAAAATAGGTGTTACATAAATTGAATTTTGTAGTTGCTTAAATTGTACCTGTTTCTGTACATATGCAAATATATTTATATGAGGATGGGGAAATAGATCTATGAGCCTA
>NW_022103898.1:74432645-74455944 GCF_000313985.2 Echinops telfairi | reverse complement strand
AAAACATACAACTTTCCTCTAGTTCTTTAATGTTTCCCCATGCCCATCTACCCTCCACCCCCACTATCATGAGTCCAATTCTACCTTACAAATGCAGCTAGACCAGAGGATGTACACTGGTGCAGATAAGAGCTAGAAACACAGGGAATCCAGGGCAGATAAACCCCTCAAGATCAATAATGAGAGTAGTGATACCAGGAGGGTAAGGGTAAGGTGGGAGAGAAAGGGGAAACACATCACAATGATCTACATATAACCCCCTCCCTGGGGGATGGACAATAGAAAAGTGGGTTAATGGAGACATTAGTCAGTGTAACACATGAAAAACAATTTATAAATAATAAAGGGTTCATGAGGGAGGGTGGAAGGGAGGAAGGAGGAGGGGGAAAATGAGGAGCTGATACCAAGGACTCAAGTAGAAAGAAAATGTTTTAAGAATGATGATGGCAACAAATGTACAAATGTGCTTGACACAGTGGGTAGATGTATGGATTGTGATAAGAGATTTAGGAGCCCCCAATAAAATGATTAACAAACAAAAAAATAATAAGCACACACAAAAAAGTAAATTTAAAAAGATGTATCTAGAAGTATCACAGAAGAAAAGGCTTGGTAATCCCCGCCCCTTAAGATTATAGCTAAGAAAACCCAGGGCACGGCACATAAAGGTGCCATGAGTCAGAGTCAACACAATGGCAAAAACAACAACAACAATATTGGAATGAAAGAATTAGAGAAGCTAGCCCAAGTTGATCCACTCACTCCTTTTTCAGAAGTTGGCATATTACCTCTGGATGGATCTCTTCTCTTGGACCACTGGGCCTTTAGGTAAACAAGCCAATGATATTTGCTTTGAAAAGGAGGTCTTATTCATAATATACCCTGAAGTAGCTGTCTCTGGCTAAATGATTACTTATAATAAATACAGTACATACAGAATCTATGAAGCATGATCCCTCGAGAAGGTCGGCTGAGATGGATACACTTTGAAGTAGAACACAGACCTGGGTTGAAGGCCCTTTGCAGCAATGTGAGGAGTGCCATGAATCTCATGGAGATCTCATCCTAGTTTTATTTGATAGGAGAAAGAGCGATGTGTGAGGGCATATAAGAAACTACCAGGCTCTCTGTTCAAGTGCCTCTTCCCTCAAATCTGGTACTATAGGGGGATGCAGGATGAGACCTTCAGTCTTCAGAGTGTGATTTGATAAGTCCATTCTGTGCATTAGCTTGATGATCAAAAATAAGTCCAATATATTTTGTTTTATTTTTAAATTTCCCCATACAGTTCTTTCCTTTGAATTAAATTTCCAGAAATAAATGGTTGGAGACAAACGTGAAGTTAATTTTCCTTCAGAAGGAGTAACATATTCAATTTTAACAAGATGCTCCTTCAAAACAGGTTGTAGTTTAAGTTTCATTCAACCAATGTCAAGATTTTCCTTTGTTAGTGGAGGACGTATTCTCTATGACCACTGAAGGTATGGTGTAACCTAAAACATGATTATATTGCAAAGAGGATGTGACATGTCTCCCTGTGTTTTTTGTTAGCCATCTTCCCATCATTGAATGCTTACATTTTTGCTTAGTGGGAGAAACATTCAAATATTTCATACCCAGGGATTTGAAAATTTAAGTTCCACACATTTTAATGCCTTGAGCTGCTCATTGCAAGATCAGTGGTTCAAAGCCACCAGCCCCTTCGCGGTGGAAATAAGAGATTGTCTGCTCCAGCAAAGATTCTCAGTCTCAGAGCCCCATGTAAACTTACGGAGTCAGAATCAATTCATTGGCAGTGGATTTGGTAGATTTTAAAGCAATTAGTGCTGGTGGCACAACAATTAAGGGCTTGGCTACAAACCAAAAGGTAGGTGGTTCAAAACTCCACCAGCCATCACTTGTGAGAAGATGAAGCACTCGGCTGTTGTAAAGATTTACAGCTTTCGAAATCCTGTGGGACTGATCTACTCTGTTCTTTAAAGTTACTATATGTTAGAACTGACTCAATGGCTGTGGGGTTTTGTGCATACATTTTAAAACTCGTTAAAAATCAGGTTGTTCAAGTTTTTCCCCTCATTATTGCAAATAATCCTCAGCAAAACAAAGATGAAGCAAAGACATTTGGATTTAGAATCAAGTTTCTCTGTCGTTTTGTCACTTGGTAAAGATTTATGAAATCCTAAAGTATTCAAGTGTTGATTATTTCTCATGCCTTTTTTAAAACTTCCTTTGTAAGTGTAGGAAAGTCCGTCTTTAATCTGCAGATGTTCACTTCTTCTCCTAATCAAATTAAGTCTCATATTTTCTAGAGCTGGTACCAGTTAAGAAGCAATATCAGAATAAATTAAAATCCTATCAGTAATTATATATTTTACTTCAAATTCTTGGACTGGCCTTACTAACATTTCCCTCTCCCTATAGGGCAGAGGGCCGAAAAAGTTTGTGGACAAAGGAAGTGAAAAGATAATGTGATTTTTACATAAACTTTTTTAAGCTTCTGTGTGCATGTGTGTGTGTATTAGATCGTATACAGTTTTCCATTGCTGCTGAAGGTACGTATTCCTTTCGTAAGCAGAAATAGTGTAAAGCAAAGAAACAAGTACCATCAATGTATATGGAAACATTTTTTGAGCATTCCCACACTCCTCAAAAAATTACCAAATCACACCAACTAACATAAAAACAAACAAACACAGAACCCTAAAATAACACCAGCATGATCGTGTTCACAGATGCAGTTCCAGTATGGCAGCTTGATGCTGCGATGCTGAGGGTAGTTCCCAAGGAAAGGGAAGGGGTTTGGTGAATGTCTCAAACTATACAGTCCTTCTTTAAGGGCTCACTGTCAAATTAAGATGGAATGCTGGTTTTTATTCATTTATTTATTTGCCTCTTATCTGCAAGTGAAAGTCCTCTTTGAATTCCTTTTGGTTAGCAAAACCAAGTCATAATATAGGCCTTTTATAACAAATATTTGAAAAGCAAAGAAACAAATATTTGAAAAGCAAAGAAACCTGTCGCCCCTACACACACACACACACACACACTACTTGTATTGATTTTCACCAACATCTCCCCCCTCCTCAATGTGCTTATGAAGATAATTCATCAAGGTCTCTCAACCTGCACTAGCTCAGTCTTATGTTGCTTTCAGTGTATACATTCCTTGTATATATAGACTTGGATTTCTAGAGAATTTTTAGAATATACACAATATTGAAATTATGCTGTGGTTATGGCTAATATTCACACTGGTGTTCAGACAAAATCCAGAAACATTGAATCACAAATTCTTATTTTAGCCTTGTGAATATTAATTGTCTGAATCTTTCAGAATTCCTTCTAATTGAAGCAATTTTTTCAGGTGTGTCTTTTTTAAACTTTGATGGAAAATTACTTATTCTTCTTCGTCTCAACTCCTCACTGGGAAATACTGCAGATAGAAGGCATAATAGTGGGGAAGGCATCCCAGATGAGTCACTAGGATGCTGTGAATGTTGGACAGACAGATTTGAGAAGCTAATCTCAAGCTTTGAAGTACTTCACGATCCAATAGGAAATAAAGACCCAAGAAGATCAGCTCACATTTTGCTCTTTGTTGAGAACTATTTTTCTGTTTGAATTATCTCATTTTTTCTGTTTTAAGGTTATGAGTGATAATAATTGACACAAATTTATTTACAAAACCTGCCATCAGAATTGAATAATGTATGGAGAAACACCAAAGTTTCATGTGGTTTCTTGAAAATCAATGCCTGATATTAAGAAAGCCGTAATTTGTGCAACACAAAAGGTAAGAAAATGGATATTTATATAAAATATAAACCACAAATCAAATTTGAAAAGGATGTCAGGGAAATGAAAATGGATGCTGGTCTTTTGTTGTCAAAAGATGTCAAAAGGGCAGCATCTAAATTCTTCAATTGTTTTCACAAAGAACCAGACACTCATGTTAACAGACAGGACCAAATAATGCCAATGTTAGTGTCTTTCAGCCTTTTTCTCTGGTTTTTGTAGAAAGACAACAACAGAAAATATTACCAAATATAATAGGTATATATAATGAATGTTGTCATGGAGATATTTGGGGAAAATTTTTCCAAAAGATATCTGAAAGCTAGTCAATTCAAGTTGACTCAGTTCACTACTGCTCAGTCAATTCTGACTCAGTGACCATACAGGACAGGGTGGAAGTGCTCCTGTGAGTTTCTGAGACTGTAACTCTATACAGGAGCAGAAAACCTCATCTTTCTCCCATGGAGCTGCTGGTGGTTTCAAACTGCTGACCTTTCAGTAACAGCCCAATGTGTAACTTTATTTTACAAAGAAAAACAAACTCATTAATGGAATGGAAAGTTCTGAAATATATAAAGAAACAGGTTTTTTATCATTTTATTGGGGTTTCATACAACTTTTTATCATTTTATTGGGGGGTCACATAATTTTTTATCATTTTATTGGGAGTTCATACAATTCTTATCACCATCCATACATCCATTGTGTCAAGCACATTGGTACATTTGTTGTCATCATCATTTTCAAAACATTTTCTTTCTACTTGAGCCCTTGGTATCAGCTCCTCAGTTTTTTCCCTCCCTCCCTCATGAACCCTTGATAACTTATAAATTTTTATTTTTCATGTCTTACACTGACTGATGTCTCCCTTCACCCACTTTCGGTTGTCCGTCCCCCTGGGAGGGGGTTATATGTAGACCATTGTGATTGGTTTCCCCTTTCTCCCCCCACCTTCCACTCCCCCTCCTAGGAATCGCTACTCTGGCAAGGAGGGCATAGGATGCCTGGTAGGGCTTGATCAAGGGCAATGTAACCAAGAGGAATTACTGAAACCTGAATGAAAGCCATACATGATAGTAGGACAAGAGGAAAATAAAAGGAAATAGAGGAAAGAACTAGGAAGCAAAGGACATTTATAGAGGTTTAAATACAGGCCTGTACATATGTAAATATATTTATATATAATGATACGGTAATAGATCTATGTACCTATATTTAGAGGTGTAGTATTCAGGTAGCAGATGGACATTGGGCCTCTAATCAAGTACTCCCTCAATGCAAGAACACTTTGGTCTATTAAATTGGCATTCCACAATGATCACATTCCTGACATGATTGCTGAAGACAAAATGGGTGCAAATGTGAAGAAAGCTGATGGTACCCAGTGATCAAAAGATATAGCGTCTGGGGTCTTAAAGGCTTGAAGCTAAAACAAGCAGCCATATAGCTGAGAAGCAACAAAGCCCACATGGAAGAAGCACACCAGCCTGTGATCATGAGGTGTGGATGGGATCAGGTATCAGACATCAAAGACCCAGAACAAAAAATCATATCCTTGTGAATGACGGGGGAGTGTGGAGTGGAGACCCAAAGCCCATCTGTAGACAACTGGATGTCCTCTTACAGAAGGGTCACAAGGAAGAGATAAGACAGTCAGGGTGCAGTACTACAGTTCCATTGAAACATACAACTTTCTTATAGTTCTTTAATGCTTCCTCCCTCCCAATATCATGACCCCAATTCTACCTTACAAATCCAGCTAGACCAGAGCATGTGCATGGGTACAGATAAGAGCTGGAAACACAGGTAATCTAGGACAGATAAACCCCTCAGGACCAATATTAAGAGTAAGAAACAGGTTTTTTAATGGCTCTCTTCCCAAATAATCATTATTATTTACACTTCCCCTAGCTATTACTATATTTATTACTTCATATGAAAGTAATTTTAAAATTTCAGAAGGACTAAAAATTCTTTTTTTAGTGACCAACATTAATAAACAAAGATGTTTGTTAATCAAAATAAACAAAAGTTCTTTTTTTAATGACCAACATTAATAAACAAAGATGGATTGATAGATCTGGCTATATGCTCTATGAAATATGGTGAAGTTAAGAGAAGGATTCCTTTCTTTTTTTAATATTAAGCATTTATTGTTTGCTAGGTCCTGTTTTAAGTCATTTTGACTTAATACTGGGAGGAGGAGGAGAAGATCCTATGAGGTAGATACTATTTATTATCTCCATGTGACAGATAGGGACATAGAAGTACATTATTTGATGATCTTTTACTGGCATTTCAAGCTCAAACCTAAAAACAGGCAGAAGAGGAGGAGCAAGTGAGGACACTTCTCAATCACTTTCTCCTCAAAAGCTAGGGTCCCACCAGCTGAATTCTCACAGTCATCAACTACCACTTCCATTGTGGAGAAAGTCAAACAATTTCTCTCGAGACGGAGTGCTCTGCTGCTCCCACACCCTTAGAACAGGCACAGCAAGGTTTCTTTTTTTCCCTTTTTTTATTTCCTAATCATTTTATTAGGGGCTCATACAACTCTTATCACAATCCATACATACATCAATTGTGTAAAGCGCATTTGTACATTCATTGCCCTCATCATTCTCAAAACATTTCCTCTCCATTTAAGCCCCCGGCATTAGGTTCTCGTTTTTCCCCTCCCTCCCCGCCGCCCCCTCCCTCATGAGCCCTTGATAATTTAGAGATGATTATTTTGCCATATCTTGCCCTGTCTTATGTCTCCCTTCACCCACTTTTCTGTCCATCCCCCAGGGAGGAGGTCACATATAGTTCCTTGTAATCGGTTCCCTCTTTCCTACCCACTCTCCCTCTACCCTCCCAGTATCGCCACTCACACCACTGGTCCTGAAGGGATCATCCGCCCTAGATTCCCTGTATTTCCAGTTCCTATCTGTACCAGTGTACATCCTCTGGTCTAGTCAGACTTGCAAGGTAGAATTCGTATCATGATAGTGGGAGCGGGGAAGAAACATTTAGGAACTAGAGGAAAGTTGTATTTTTCTTTGTTGCTACATCGCACCCTGACTGGCTCGTCTCCTTCCCGAGACCCCTCTGCAAGGGGATCTCCAGTGGCCTACTAATGGGCTTTGGGTCTCCACTCTGCACTCCCCTCATCATTCACTATGGTAAGATTTTTGTTCTGATGATGCCTTACATCTGATCCTTTCGACACCTCATGATCGCATAGGCTGGTGTGCTTCCTTCATGTGGGCTTTGTTGCTTCTGAGCTTGATGGTCGCTTGATTATCTTCGAGCCTTTAAGACCCCAGGCTCTTAACACGTTTGCAGAAATCAGCTGTCTAAAAAGAAAAACCCTATATCTGTTTCCATAGACTAATATTTAGATATGCATTCCCCCTTTTAAAAAGGCATTATTAACATAAATAAAAAGTATTAATCAAGTGTTTTCATGTTTTGCACTGTAATATTTATTTTATATCTTAAGTTTTGTTTTTGACATAACTCTCCTAATAAAATGCAATAAGATAAAAAGCATCACTGTCTGCATTTCTTTTCTGATTATTAGTATTGGTTAATAGTATGATTATTAGCACTGACATCAGTTTTGTCAATTGTTTTTGTTGTTAGGTGAAGGAAGTGCTAAGAGATAGCAATGGATGTATTTCATCAGATAGGACCATAAAGAAGTAAAAAATTATCTTCCACAATGAAGAACTTTAGGGCTTCTTTGTTTCATGTTTTCCATTTCATTGCCCATTGTAGTCTCAGGGTTAGTTATAAATATTTTATGAATTAATAAGGATGTTAAAGCTGGGAAATGAGGTCAGCAGTAGGAGGCAGGCCAAGTGTCTTTGTGTCCTAGTGCTGCCACAGGTAAAAAGAGCACAAACAGTAGACCAGCCGAACATCGGGTCATCAATATTAGCATTATTAGAAACAAATGTCTCCCTTAACTATAGCTGTGGGAAGTTGTTTAAGGTTCTAGAGTGATTTCAAACCAAAGTCCTTACAACTGAAGCAATAGACAATCAGTGCTCATAGAAGCAGCAGTCATGAAATCAAACGATGGCAGTTGTGGTGCATGGGACCTCGTTAAAGTATGTGAGAACAAGGGCGTCACTTTGAGGACTGAGGTAGACCGGCCTCAGCAATGGTATTTTCCTATGCCAGTGAACATTGGCAGTGAATAACAAAGACTTCAGAAGAATGCATGCATTTGAATTATGATGCCGGCAAAGTATTTTGAAAATACCATGGGTTGCCAAAAGAAGCAGCAAATCTGCTTTGGAAGAAGTAGAAGTACAGCTAGAATTTGCCTTGGAAGTGAGGTGGGCAAGATATCCTTTATACCTGATTCAAGGTGAGACCTGTGTCCCGAACAGGATGTCATTCTTGGTGTGGAACAGCACTGGCAGGAAGGCCCTGCACAAGGCTGACGACACCGCGCCTGCAGCAGAGGGCTCAAACCGAACAATTGTGGAGAAGGCAGTGGACTGGCAGTGTTTCATCCTGTTGATCTTGAGGCCACTGGGAATCAGCGCAGGTTCCACGGCATCTAACAACAATAGGGTGGGTTTTTTTAAAGAGGCAAGAACAGGTTTACAGAAGAGGAGTTTTAAATATCCTATCTATTGTGCCATATTTCACTCAAAACTAACTCAATAAAAGACATCTTTTCAATTTATTTTATAACACAAATGTTGCAATGATTTGTCTAACATATCTTAGTAACTATCTATCCCCCCAAATTCAATAACAAAAAGGGTAAAGGAACTAATGCTAAGAGGTCTTGACCAAGCCTTTGGATATTCAAGATTTCAGTCTGGATTTCTATTGGAATTTCTTTGTGTCTGGGAGATGTAAGCAACAATAGGAATACTAAACGTGCCTTTTCAGGCTGAAAAGCATACAAAGCCAATAAACAGAATCAAAAGGAGCTTCCAATTCTGTGGAATCTGAATGTAATTATAGAGAACCACTAGACAAATGAAGATTCCAAAAAACATTCTATGTAATCACTGAGAAATATTCTTCCAAAAGGTCAATATCATGAAAGACAAACACTCTGAAGTGGTTCCCAAGCATTGATGCTGAAAACACATGCCATTTGAATGTAGCCAATGATTCAAGATTTTATTTTGCTTTAAAGACCTTCATTGGCACATGTGGAAACAGCGAATGGGGTCTGTATACCCTAATAGGCTCGGACCTTGATTCAGGAAACCTGAAAATCACCATCAACACAAAGCTGATTCCTATGAGGTGAGGTCAGACTTGTCACTCAAACTAAAAGCAAATTAACTGCCATCCAGTCAATGCTGACTGCTAGTGACCCCCTGTGGGTTTCTGAGATGGTTACTGTTAATGGGAGTAGAAAGTCAGTCTTTCTCCCTATGAGCTGATGCTGGTTTCAAACTGCCAACCGTGTGGATTGCAGCACTATGCGACCAGGGCTCCAGGCACATCATAAGTCTCTAGTTTTTCACCATTTCCGATGGCAGCCATCTGGCCAAGACACTTTTGACTTTTCTGCTGGTTTCTATAATGTGTTGCAATGACCACCATTGCACTCACAGACCACACTCACCATGATGTGATTTATTAAGGAAGCAACATGCTACAACTCTGGATCAGCATCAATTTAGAAGTGAACGATACAATTCAGCCAGAACAGCTTCCAAACAGGATAGCTCTTAGCTTCCTCTCTGCCAGGCTTCCAAATCTGCTGAGAATTTGCAGTTCTCCTACCCTTGATGGATGCACATTCTCCAGAGGAGGTTGAGCTATTTCAAAACCCTGATCCAAGTTGTATACACAGACAGGTGGTTTTTCTCTTGGATAGGCCCACTGACAGCCTTCTCTAACTTCTGTCCTTCTTGGGCAAGTGTTAAAGCTCTTTATCTGCCTACAGGTGCCCAGAGGAAGCCCACTTCTCCCATAAGCCTGTTGCTCAAAGCTACTCCTCAATCCTTACAGGTCACTGCAGCCAACTATACTTCTGCATCACTTAGCACCATGTTTAGTGTGACATCTCTCTTTTTGTCTAGCAGGTTTGCAGCATAGGGAGCCAGAACCAGAACCAAAGGACAAACTATCCTTGAGACACTTCTTAATATAGTGAAGCCCCCAAGAAAACTCCTACGAATTCCAAGGCATGCTTCTCCCACTTGTTCCACTAACTGACCACTCCCCTTGAAAGCCACCAATTCCCTTGGAAGCCAGTAACTTAATTTGCATGATAATCAATAATTCTCACAAGGTCAGCTTATCATATTTCATAGTTTACACACTCTATTTAAAAGAAGATAGATCAATCCCAGCAAAGCACATGGAATAGACCAAGCAGGCTGTAGCCTGATCAATTATGTTTGGCAGAATTATAAAGCTAAGGCAGGATAGGTCATATATAAGAAAGTTCTATTACATCATCATCCATAGAATAGACAATAATGTTGCCTCAATGTTAATTCTTGATTTTGGTCAATACACTGGGATTAAGTAAGGGATTCTATTTAGGGTTTGTTGTGACCACTGTGCAGATGTAGGCGGTGATATCAAGATTGATGATACCCTGCACATACAGAGACACAAACACCAAGAGGGTATGGAAATATTTAGTATTTACACAGTTGAGATATCTGGAGAGAATGGAATGGGTGTCCCAAAACCCACTCCCGTCAAGTCTGTTCTAGCTCATCGCAACTCTGTAGGGGAGAGTCGAACTTCTTCTTTCGGTTTCTGAGGGTTCTGAGCCTCATCTTTCTCAGTCAGAGGGTCTGCTAGATTCAAACTGCTGGCCTCATGGATTGACGTCCAACAAATAATCCACTATACGACTAGGGCTCCTTGTGTTTCCCAAGCACTTTCAAATTAGGAGAATGCCCTGTGTTTGGTATTGTGGTTAGGGGGTTCACCCAGGCTGGGGTTTTCTATTGCAGACAGGAGTATGAATGGTTTGAATCTTCCTCTGACACCAAAGGAGAAGCGCTGGACTTTCTTATCAGCTAGCACAGATGTGGGACAGGGAAGAGGGAGGGGTACGATTTTAAGGCTTTCAGCAGTCAAACATCAAAAGACGAAATCAGATTCTTTATTAGAGGACTAAAGGGATATTTTGTCTGCTATTTCCTCTCCAACAGATTAGAAAATAAGTACAAATGCTGCCATTTTGGGAGCGTAGGTGAAAGCTATGTGTAGTTCTTTGTATAATTTTTGCAACATCTCTGGAAGTCTGAAATATTGCCAAAATTAAAAGTTTCATTATTTTAAAGAAGGGGAACATTAGACCTCTATTTTTAAAAAGAGAAATGAAGGTCATAATCCTAGTAGAAAAGAAACAAGAACGGGTGAAAGAAGAAGTGTGGGAAGTATTCTGTCTCTTGAATAAACTTCAAATTTTGTTTTCTAATTATAGTATCTTGGAAAAAGTACAGCTGGAATGCTCCTTAGAACCCAGAAAGGTGACACTTTTTCTCACGTACATTGGACATGTTATCGGGCGGGACCAGTCCCTAAGGAAGGAACCCAAGCTTGATAAAACAGAGGCTCAGAGCAAAACAGGAAAGCCCTCAAGATAGACTGACACCATGGTTGCAACAGAGCCGCAAACACAGCCACAGTGAGGACGGTGCAGGACGGGACAGTGTTTCCCTTTGCTGTGCAAGGAGTTATGAGGGGTCAGACCTAATTCAATGATGTCCAGCAACATTTTATACATATATCACAGTAGCAGCTGTTGACTACATTTTGTTATAATATTTTTCTATGTCTCTAAACATGTACATATAACATATAACATTTGTGCATATTATATCCAAATTGCACTTACAGAAAGTCAC
This sequence comes from Echinops telfairi, assembly GCF_000313985.2. Classification (NCBI taxonomy): domain Eukaryota; kingdom Metazoa; phylum Chordata; class Mammalia; order Afrosoricida; family Tenrecidae; genus Echinops; species Echinops telfairi. The sequence goes on along the minus strand of NW_022103898.1, from coordinate 74,444,311 downwards.
TACAAAAAAGTGTAAATACACACAAATAAATGGACTGTAGTTGCTTACATTAGGAAAAGAAAGAAAGAAACAATAGAATGGTCCTTATGAGAGAAATGTAATGATTTCCCATTCCTGAATATATGTTACTAGAAAGTAGGGGTTGCAAATTAAATATATATACAGTCATAGAATATAACAGGAACTGGGGTGTTTGATGCTTGCACTAAAGAAGTGAATGTAGTGGTCTCCTGAATTTTTATTTACCCAAAATCAATCCCCCCTTCTTTTGTTAATTAGATCCTCATTTTGATCTTGAGAAACTACCAATGGATAAAATCGTGGAGAGCATTTCTATGCACGTGTCATTTCTATGTAGGAGGTAAGAATGTTCTAGAGTTAGACCAATTGGGCAACTAGACCAATTTCTCTTTCTTTCTCTGTCTCTTGCACACACATATACACACACACACAGTGGTTTTAGCACATTCAATAATCACAACAGTATTCTATAGGGAATATCTGGTTCTTCCTAGATCTCTCTAGAGCCTCTGGTTTTGTTTTGTTTGTTTGTTTTTTCATTTTTTATCAGATTGGCTAATCGTCTTTCCTTTGCATTTGTGAGCTAGCCTTTATTCTATAATTTATCTATTCATGCAATTTGTGTCTTTGTTTAGTCATGGTCCATTTTGGTGGATTGCAACCAAAGAAGACTAATTATTGCAGAAAATTAATGAATCAATCAATGAATGAACTAACCCAAACCAAGGAAGAACATTGCTTGGATAGATTAAAAAAAACATGTGCCATATTACAACGTAGTCATAGAGGCAAGCTAAAGGAGAAGAGGGAGGACAAATGAATTTACAAGTAAGAAACTCCTCTAGCTAATAGTTACTTGACATGATAAAGGTGTTTCTAATCGCCTTTGGTTTTTATGGAAGTAGGATCAGATTTTTTTGTGTGCAAAAGCTCATTTTCCAACTTAATTAGTAATTAGCAATCCCAAAGGTCAATGTAAAGTTGCTATTAATTTTATTTTAAGCTGGCTATTCTTATCGCGTGAACAAAGCCAATGAATATATTCAGATACCAATCTTTAGCTTAGACATTCTAAGCATGTGAGATATTAAATAGCTGTAGCAGTTAAACGTTTGAAATAATATTTGGATTCTAACATTCATTTCATTCTAGTCATATTCTACATCACCAGGGAAATGTGCAGAAGTGCTCAATCTTAAATATATTTAAGCTTCCTGTAGTCGCTGGATTACCATGTTGTATAATGAACAGTGTTTGTTGGACATAATCCCATTCAGGATAGGGTTTTCTTTGTATATTAATGGGTCACTTTTCTGTGTGGGGTTTGCCCTAAAGCTAACCAGTCTGAGCACCATAGGCACAGACACAAGCAAGCTCAGAAAGAAGAGACCATTGCCACAGGAAGAACATCAGTATCTTCCCCTAGAACTGACACAACACAGCTGCTCCACAGCACAAAGATGAGGCTGCCTGTACCTGTAAACATTTAAAATCTCAGAAACCCAAAGGGCCAGTTCTCCTCGCCTCTCCCTTACAGGGCTGTTATGAGGAGATACCTCTCTGGTACTAACTTTTTCTTCCTTGAAGTCCCTCACACAGCAGCACTAAGTAGATAAACATGAGCTCATTTAGGATTTAGAGGAAGAATTGCAGAAACTCATTTTGAAGTCCACCTCTTCACCCCTTTTGTACAGTAGAAGAGGAACTTTTCCTATGCTTTGCATGGTTCGAGGGTGGATAACATTTGCTGACATGTTTGCCATGCCTGGTGTCATTATGTGTTAAGCACTGAGCTACTGACAGTGAGAAGCAGAATCCCCAGCTGCTCCGCATGAGAGAGAATGGGCCATCCACTCCCAGAAGTGTTTCCACTTTCCGAAATCTTATATAGGGTTGCTTTCAGTCAAAAGCAACTTGATGGTGGTGGGTTTGGGTTTTTCGTTTAAAGATCATCACAGCAAAGAGTTTCAAGAGAAAATGTTGAGGCCAAACACATTTGTGGTGAGCAAATGACTAGTTGGATCTGTCACAAGAATTATGGTATCTAGAATGCAATGTGTTCTCTAATCGTCCCACAACTCCTAGTTGAAAGTCAAAAGACAAAGTGGACCCAGTTTACAGTGAAGAGACTTTTCATGAACTGAATAAGTAAAGGAGAGAACAGTGCAGAATGCTTACCTTGCAGTCTTTTTCTGAATCAGTCACTGGGGTCAATGAATAATGAAGGTCTACCTTGTGCAAATGCTTGGTTAAGAATTCGACACTACACTGGAAGTTTGGCAGCTTCAAACCAGACAGAGACACCTTGGAAGAAGGGTCTAATGATCTAAGTCCAAATGCCTTAAAAACACTATAGAGCACAGTTCTACTCTATATTTTTTGACACCCTGTCAGAGCAGACTTTACATCAGAAGGATTTATTTTGCTTTGATTTTAAGCCTAGAATTTGATATGATGGTGGAGGGATCTCATTGACGTTAAACCACCACCACCACCACATCTCTCTCACACCTGCCCCCGTGGCTACATTTCAATTTAGACTCTGGAAGAAGAAGAGAATATATTGAGGATTCCAGGTCTGGTCTGCCCTTGCTTGGACTTCTGGTGAGAATGTCCTTAAGAACTGGAAGATTGCATATGTTTACATGATAGCACGCTGCTACCTAAAAAAAACAAATGTATTTTCACAAAAACTAAGATTTTGATGAGAAAATACAAAACATTTTTTATTGCTGTCAAATCAATAAACTTGCCTTCAATCTCAAATCCCCCTGGATTGCTGTATTTATAATGTACCATTTTTAGACAAATGAGTATCCCAAGTGAAGTGCAAAATGATTTTTCTAAGTTCTGGTTTTCAAAATGGCTCCCTCGTACTTAAGATCGATAATTCTAGCCATAATTTAATTTTATCAGCCATGGAAGTGTGTGGTCATGAGTACAATATTATAAATGTAATATAAAAATGAAAGAATGTCTAGACTTTCATGAAAAATTGCTTATAGCTATCATTTATTGAACACTTGCTATGATTTTGTTGCTCATTTGATATTTACTTTACTCCAGACTTATGAAAAGAGCATATTTGAGATCCCATGTATTGATTCTTTGATTTAAAAGCTCTGAGACTCACCCCAAATATGCTCTGTGTCTCCCTGGACTTGGAACTCCCCTCATAAGATTCCTTTTCAGGAAACATTGAGGGATGAAGAAGAAAACAGTAGTCTTGAATCCACCTCTTGAAAATTCATTTTGCCAGGATTTCCAATGTCTTTGTTCATGTTTTCCCACATAACAAGGATGCCAAAAGAAAATTATGAGCCCTATAAAATTGGACTTTTGGAAAAACGAAAAACATAAAGAAAAAGAAATCAGCACTCTCTCACACTAACTGACCTATAAAGTTTTCAAATAGGTTGTTCAAAGTCACAGCGACAGCTTTACCTTTATTTATGTACACTCACTGTCTGTCTATTCCCATCTCATACCCCTTAGTCCAACACCAGACATATAGTCGTTGAGTGCTTGCGGCATCGGTTCTGAATTCAGGGATTCAATATTGAGAAATAAACATTCAAAACTCACCTGTTACTTAGGCTGGCAAAAGTCTAGAAAAGTGGCTTTTAATTAAGGCTAGTCTGTAACCGGTAGGAGGGTTTCACATGACAAAGAAGTTATCAAGCATATTTTTAAAATTTGTCTCTAGGTAGATGCTTCACATGAACTTCCTCTCCAAAGTGATATTTCCAGGCCAGCTATCCAAGTATATATAAAATATACATATATAATTTATATACATAAAATGAACCCATTAAAATTAATATATTAAAACGGAAAAGGTAATAAAAGTGAATAAGAAATAGAGTTTTAATATATGTATATATTGGATGAAGGTGTTCAAAAAAATAAGCTAGAGGCAGGAAGAAGTTGAATGGATTGTTTTAAAGCTCTGAGAAAAATTGGGGCACTTTTACAAGCTATAGACTCCAAGACTTGCTTTTCCGTGATATCCAAGTTTATTTTAAAACATACGAGTCTTTCTTCTTTAGTTCCTAAGTTGTTTGACTGGTCCATTTTTAAAATTTTACTTTCAAAAAGGATAGAAGTGAAATGAGTGTGTAAAGGTATAAACCATGAAAAATATGTCAAGAATGATGAGGAAAATAGAAAAATGAATACGTAATGTCCTAGTGGAGTAGTAAAGGGAGAGGATTATTGATTTATGCTCAATGCTTATCAAGAGTTATCACTATTGGCCAAAACCTAGGATGCATTATTAGTAGAGGAAAAAACAAGTAGCCCAGGATGGTGTCTGGAACAGAGAAGGCCCACAATAAATTATTTTTGAGTAAGCCAACGAGAAACTAAATGTATTTTCACTTATTTATTTATTGAATACATGTTTATTGAACACTTATTTTGTGTTGAGAAGTGTGCTTGGAACCAGTGACACAATATTGAACAAAAATAAAACCCTCAGATCTCATGGAGACTACATTCTACAACACAGTGAAAAAGGAAAGAGAAAATAAAATTAAAAATACAAGTTCATCACAAAGCATGTTAGATCATTCAAAGTTGAGAGAGTAAAATAAATCAGAGAAGGACTGGAGAGAGTGTATATAATTTTAGTATGGTCATCAGGGAAGACTCATTAGAAGGCTATCTAGGATGTCAATATGGATAAAGCTGGATGAGTAACATTAGGAGACGCAGTAGGAGATGAGGTTGGAGAGTAGGTCAGACGATGGGGCCTTTAAGTATTTAAATTGACCATGACCATTTGAGCAATTATAATAGTTATTTATGTTTCTATTATTGTGGGGGGAGGTCAGATGCACAGGCATTCCCTCCTCTGAAGGCAATCAGTTGCCAGACTGCTGTCTCATCCCTCCACAGGGGTGGGCCTGCTCCCTGCCTCTGGGAACAATGGACAGGCTCCTGTAGGAGGAGTTTTCACCCTACTGATAATGGTTCCTATGGAGACCCAGAGATCAACCCCTAGACCACCCACTCATTGCTGTGTAACCTATAGTGCAGCTCCTCCCTGTGATGTATGTCTCTACCTGTAATTTGTGGGCTGGCTTGCCCCCAAAAGGTATATAGGCGTGAGTCAGCAATATAGAGCTCTCTGACCTCCTTGCTGCTCACTCCCTTGTCACTCTCCTCTCTTCTCCCTCTCCCTTGTTCCCTTGCCTTCCTTCCCTTCCCCCTCTCTCCACATGGACCACCAAGCTGGGCTGAGATGAACAATGCTACCTTGTAATATGTCTGACTGTATTATTGTATTATCTCTCATGCTCTCAATTATTTTAATATAATGCTTATATATTTCAACCGTACAATTGTGCATTACCGAACCCAGAAGTAGTATTACTGAACCTGTGATCAGCGGGTGGGGGCTGGCCCCCCACTCCCCTGAGCCACTTTTAATTTAAAACTACATATTATCATTCTATCTTGGAAAGAAAAATTGCTGGGAGGCATGTAGGGAGAGGGGCTGGCAAAGGTAGAAGGAAAAAAATACCTATAACGATAATTATCAGTGTTTTAAATAAAATAAAGCCCACTGCTGTGGAGTCAATTCCAACCCACTCATAGAAACTCTGTAGGACAGAGTACAATTGACCCCTTTAGCTTTCTGAGACTTTAAATCTTTCCTGGAGCAGCCAGCCTCCTCTTTCTTCTGTGTAGCAAATGGTGGGTTCTAACCCTCGACTGTGAATTAGGTGTTCAATGCACAACCCACCATGCCACCAGGGCTCCTCTATCAGTGTGTTAGGAGGGGAGAAATTAAAAAATTGTCAAATCTTGAATGTGTTTTCAAGGTAGAGATGAAAGTATTTGCTGACTTATGGGATGTGGTGTGAGAGAAAGAATTAATACAAAGATGAAGTCCTTTGACTGAGTAGGTTTCAGTGGAGTAGAGATCAAGTGTATATTTTTTGCATGTCAAGTTTCAGATAGTCATTAGGCATCTAAGTGTAGATATTAAGCAGATAGTTGAATATCTGTGTCTGAGTTTCTGGGGAGAGGTAGAAGTTATACATTTTTAAGGCACGTTCAACTCATCAATTCTGACTTCTAATGACTCTATAAGACAGACTTGAACTGCATCATAGGGCTTCCTGGACTACAAATCTTTAGGAGAGCAAACAGCCTCATCTTTCTCCTGAAGAGCAGCTGGTGGGTTCGAACCACCAATATTTTGATTAACTACCCACTAAAATGCAGACAGGAGAAAGGAGAATCAAGGACTGAATGTTGGGACACTCCAAGCTGGGTAATGAGGAAGAACCAGAAAAGGAGATTGAGAAAGAACTGTCAAGAAGGTAGAAAACAACTAGAGATTATTACATCAAGAAAGCCAAGCCATTTACCCATTTGAAATTTGAAGGAGATATATACTTTACTTTGGAGGTTATTGATTTATTTGAGCATTCATTCTCCAAAAAAATGTTATAAGCAATTATATTGGTCAGGTACTGTTAGTCCCTTGCGAATGAAAGATGATTAAGACTTTATATCAGTGCCAAGAGAATACACTCAATGAGAAAAGATATAAAATGAAAAAAGATATAAATAAGCAATGGCTGTGTAATATAAGAAATCTGATGATTGAAATATGCATAGACTACTTTGGCAAGGTAGATAAAGCCCACCGGCCTTAGTAGGTTTTGCTCATAGTGACCTTATACAGGGTTTCCAAGACTGTAATTCTTAATGTGAACAGACAGTCTCATCTTCCTCCCAAGGAGCAGTTTATGAATTTGAACCACTGACCTTACAGTTAGCAACCCAATGCCTAGGCCCCAGGACTATCTGAGCTCCATAGCCTCATCTTTATTCAATTTGGTTGGTGGGTTTGAACCACTGGCTTTTCAGTTAGCAACCTTTCAGGCTCTTTTGAAGGCCAGAGAAGAGACATCTAAGTAATATGGTAGGGGATACACCAAGGAAAAAAGAAGAAAGATTTGAAGCAAGAGAAGTTTCCAGCTAAATGATAAAAGGAGAAAACACTTTTCCTAAAAGTAGTTTTTCTTCTCTGTCCCTTTCTGCTTGCTATAAATGAATTAAATCCTAATATCTACTGCACTGAGATTATTTTATTTAGCTTTATTCAATTTTAGATAGTTTTCTTGTCTGAATTTCAATATATTTGCTTTTACTTTATTTTTCCATTTTAAAAAGATTACATAATTTAAGTTATTTCACAACTTTGGCATGTTTTCTTATTCTGGCAAATTAGCATATCTGAAAAATATTTCTATGCTCTTTGTAATTTGCATCATTAAAGTAGTACTTCATCCAAAACCCTCTTCTACTTTCTTCCTGTGGTACAAAGAAAAGACAAATGTAAGTTAAAGTCCTTTAGATGATCCCAAGTAATACTGGGTGATTACAAATTAAGAAATTAAATTACAAAAATTTGTAAATATAAACAATGCCGGTGGAGAGACAGCATAAAATAGCACAATTTTCTCCAAATCAAATAAATTACCATGTCTGTATTATGGACAAATATATACTCACTGAACTTGGTAAACTGTCTCACCCTCTCCTAACTTGCTCTGTGAATGTGCTCATGTAGTGTTTGAAAAACTCCCACCAGCTCCCACCCACACTGGTTGGCTTTACGCGCAGCTGAGGAAATCATACCCACCCTCTGCTGCACCCCAAACAGCCAGGGATCTCCCCTTCAAATGACTGGAGGAACTCCCGCCTACACCTCAAGGCCCTACAAGTGACTGGGGGAACTCCTGTTGACCTTTTGTGGTGCTCCACGCTACTATGGGAACAACCACCCAACCTCCACATTGATCTCTTCGACTAGGGTAATTCCGCCTGCCATTCATGGTTCTCTACGGCAAGGAGGATACACCCACCTGCCCTCAGCAGCACTCTAATTGCAGAGGGAAACCCCACATGCCATATGAGGTGCTCCAAGCCCCATGGAACACACCACCATGGCTTACTGGGATATTAGCCACTGAAGCACCATCCTTGTGGGCCCACAACCACCCGACCAGCATCCCATGAAAGGACTATCCAACTCACATTCCAAATAATGGAATGCTGGTTGGCTAGGGTAAGAATGAAACCACAGGAAGGTACAGCAGTAGCCTGACCCCAAGTGCAACTGCTTGAAGGTAGTTCAAAAAAGAACTCATAAGAGTCCCCCAAAGAGAGACCCCAGTGCTCTTCAACTCTCTGGAAGATGGCACCAGGTTCCTCTAAAACAACATGTAAAAAGCAACCAGCCCCAATAGCATCAACGAAAAAGCAGGAGAATGCTGGAAGAAGTCAAGAACTTAATGACGTGCATAGAAAAAGCAGACATTGACCTCCCACAGAAAGAAATCTTCAGAATGCTGCTTGGAGTCATACAGGATATAAGGGAAGCAATGCAGAAAAAGGATGAAATGATAGAGGAGATAAAGGCCATGCATCCAAGGGAAAAAGAAGACCTATGGGATGAAATAATAAAATCCAGTAGCAAATTAACACACTTTACCAACAGACCTGGGGAGGCAGAGAATAGTACATGTTAAATAGAGGATAACCAGGCAGACTTCAACAAATGGGAAGGCAGTCAAATAAGACAATCAGAGAAGCTGAAGAAAACCTGAGAGCCATGTTTAATGCTATGAAGAGAAACAATATTAGAATAATTGGGCTATGGCGATCAAAAGATTTGTGCCTGGGGTCTTAAAGGTTTGAAGATAAACAAGTGGCCATCTAGTTGAGAAGCAACAAATCCCACATGGAAGAAGCACACCAGCCTGTGTGATCACAAGGTGTTGAAGTGATTAGGTAACAGACACCAAATAACAAAAATCAACATTGTGTGCTCACCTTCCCCATACAAACGCTGAAGACAAATGTGTGCATAAGTAAGTGTGGTGAAGAAGGCTGATAGTGCTCGGCTATCGAGAGATATAGCGTGTGGGGTCGTAGAGGCTTGAAGGTAAACAAGTGGCCATCTAGCCCAAAAGCAACAAAGGCCACATAGAAGAAGCACACCAGGCTGTGTAATCACGAGGGGTTGAAGGGACCAGGTATCAAGCACCAAAGAACAAAAAAATCTTATCATCCTGAATGAGGGGGAGTGCAGGGTAGGTAACCAAGACCCAGCTGTAGGCAACTCGACATCACTTTGCAGAGGGGTAGCAGGGAGGAGACAAGTCACTCAGGATGCAGTGCAGCATCGATGAAACACACAACTTTTCTCCAGTTCTTAAATGCTTCCTAATCCCACCCCACCCCCAACTATCATTATCCCAATTCTACCTTACAAACCTGGTTAGACTAAAGGATGTATAGTGGTACAGATGGAACTGGAAACATGGGGAATCCAGGACAGATTAACCCCTCAGGACCAGTGATGAGAGTGGCAATACCAGGAGCGTCAAGGGAAGGTGGAGTAGAAAGTGGAACTGATTACAAAAATCTACATATAACCTCCTCCCTGGGGATGGACAACAGTAAAGTGGGTGAAGGGAGACGCCAGGCAGTATAAGATATGATCAAATAATAATTTATAAATTATCAAGGGTTCATGAGGGAAGGGGGCGGGGAGGAAGGGGAACAATGAGGAGCTGATTCTAAGAGCCCAAGTGGAAATCAAATGCTATTAGAATGATGGGGCATCAAATGTACAGATGTGCTTGACTCAATGTATGTATATGTGGATTGTGATGAGTTTTACAAGGCCCCAATAAAATGATTTAAATTAAAAGAAAAAAGAAAGCGAAATTGGGCTATTGGAACAAGACATAACAAAGAAGTTAACAGGGAAAATAATGAGGGAATTCTTAGAGGAACACTTCCCAGCTTAATAAATGAAAATGAGACAATCATTCATTCAGGAGGCTGAAAGAACACCAGCCAGACTGAATCCCAAGAAGAAGTCACTAAGACACATAACTGTGAAACTCTGGGGAAAAGAAGAAAATCATAAGAGCAGCTAGAGAAAAACAGGTAGTCACTTATAAAGTTACTCAAGTAAGAATATGTTCAGACCTATCAGTGGACATGATGAAGAAGAGGAGGGATTGGGGTAACATATTCCAAAAAAGGAAAGAAAATAGCACAAAGCTAAGAATACTATATCCAGCCAAATTATCTATTAAGATATATGGAGAAGAGCCTTTCCAGACAAGGGAAAACTCAAAGAATACATAAAAAGAAACCCAGCCCTACAAAGGATCCTTGATGACCCAGTATGGACAGAAGTTCAACACTCACTGGCCACAAATAAGAGACCATCACATAGAACAAGTCCACCCAGAGGGTGACAAAGAGAAACATCCTCCAAGATAGCATTAGCTCAATGGTGGAAAGAAGCAAGGATGAACCACACACACACAATGCAAAGTGTTAAGATAGGTAGGCAGGAAAATACCCAACACAAAAGGTGCAATATGATATCATAGTGTCCACAGACTGATGTAATTACACTGAATATCAATGGACTGAACTCAAGCATTAAAAGGCACAGGCTAGCAGACTGACTTAGAAAACAACCCACCGATCTGCTACCTACAGGAGACACATCTCAAGCTTACAGACAAAAACAGGATGAGAATTAAAGGCTGTAGAAAAATATGCCAAGCAAATGGAAATTAATAAAAAGCAGATTAGCGACCTTAATCTCTGGCCAAATAGATCTCAAGGTACAAGCCATAACAAGAGACAAGGAGGAGCACTGTATAATGCTCAAAGAAACAGTAGACCATGAACCAATGAGCATAATAAATATCTACGTGCCCATTGAGTGACACACGAAATTCGTCAAACACTCCAAAAGATGAAAACAGAAAGCACAGGCTCAACATTAATAGTAGGTGACTTTAATACACCACTCTCTGCAAAAAGACAGATCACAGGGAAAGAAACTTAACAAGGAGACTACAGATCTAAACAGTGGATTTGGACTTGTCCTGATAGGTATTTTCAGTTTTCCACCCAAATGCAAAAATTTTCATATTCTTTTCAAGCCCACGTGGTACATACTCAAAGATAGACCACGTGCCGGAACACGAGTTGAACTTGTGTAAATTCAAGTGCATAGATATTATACAGACTTCTCTCTCTGGCCCCTATGCCATAAGGCTGGAAATCAGCAAAAGAACGATGAACAAAACAAGGGAAAACAATTAGAGGATGAATAACTTTCTATTGCAAAAAGAGTGGGTATTGGCCCAGATCAGTGATGAAATCAGGAAGTTTCTAGAAACCAATGAGACTAAAAATATGACATACCAAAACCTTTGGGACAGGAAGTTTGATAGCAATACATGCACACATGAAAAATGAAGAGAGATTTATGGTTGCTATGCTGGCACAAAACTTGCATCAGTTAGAACAGAGTCAACAGGACCATCCTACTATTAGCAAAATGAAAGAAATAATAAAAATCAGGGATGAGATACAGGAGAGGGAAAACAAGAAAACTATGGAAAAAATTAATGCAGCTAAAAGTTGGCTCTTTGAAAGAATGGACAGAATGAACCTAACCAAAGAAAGGATGGAACAAATTTCAATCGCAAGGATGAGGATGAAACAGGGGCCATTACAACAGACCCTAATGAAATCAAAAGGCTAATTACACAGTACTACAAAGACCTGTAGTCTAATGAATT
>NW_022103898.1:74430223-74432088 GCF_000313985.2 Echinops telfairi | reverse complement strand
GACATTCAAGAAGATAGGAATGGAAGGTAAATCCTCAATAATATAAAAACTATATATGAAAAACCAACAGCCAATGTGGTAATCAATAGAGAAAATACTAAAACAATTCCACTGAAAAAAGGGGACCTGAAAAGAATGCCCTTTGTTCCCACTCCTAATTCACATTTTACTGGAGGTCCTAGCTAACAACATAAGACAACAACAAAAAAAAGTCATAAGAGGTATTCGTCTGGGGAAGGAAGAGCTAAAACTATTGTTAGCTCACAATATGATTTTATATATAGAAAATCCCCAAAACTCCAAAAGTGGAGTGTTAGAAGTGACAGAGGAATATGGCAGAATGGCAGGATACAAGATCAACAAACAGAAGTCTATCAGACTGCTATACACATCAGATAATATCACAGAAGTGGTGATTAAGAAGGTAGTACCTTTTACAATAGCCAAGCACAAACTGAGTATATAGGGACATACCTGACTAAAAAACCAAAATATTTGTATGTGGAAAACTACAGAACACTATTATAAGAAACCAAGAGTGATCTCAACAAATGGAAGAATATCCCATGCTCGTGAATTGGCAGACTCAATATAGTAAAGATATCAGTTCTGCCCAAGGCACAATATAAATTTAATGCTATCCCAATACAAATACCATCATCCTTCTTCAAAGAATTGGAAAAACTGATTGCAAATTTCATATGGAGAGGGAGAAGCCAAGAATTAGTAGAGAACTCCTCAAGAAGAAGGACAAAGTGGGAGGCCTTGCTCTACCTGACTTTAGCACCTATTATAAAGCCACAATAGCCAAAACAGTGTGGTACTGATATAATGATAGATTTTCAAGCCAATAGAAAGGAGCTGAAAATCCAGAAATAAAAATATCAGCATACAGACTGATTTTTTATAAGGGCCCAAAAAATATCAAATGGGAAGTGGATGCCCTCTTCAACAAATGGTGCTAGAAAAAATGGATATCTACCTGAAGAAAAATGAAGCAAGAGCCTTATCTCACTCCATGCACAAGAATGAAGTCAAGGTGGACCTGAGTTTGAGGCAAAACCCCAAATTATTAGGGCCATTAATGAGGGAATTGGGACAAACCTGAGAACATTGGCGCAGGGAATTCCCTATCAGAAATAGGGAAGGATACAAATACAGAGGAGTCACAAATTAACAACTGGGATATACTGAAGATAAAACACCTGTGTACATCAAAGGAATTCACCTGGAGAGTAATAAGAGAGCCTACTGATTGGGAAAACATCTTTAGCAATGATACATCAGACAAATGCCTTACTACCAAAATCTATAGTACTTTGCAAGCTTACAATAAGAAAAAAACTAACTGCCCACTAAGGAGGTGGGCAAAGGACCTGAATATAAGTTTCACGAGGGCAGAAATACTAATGGCCATTAAAGATATGAGAAAAGGTCCCCAATCATTAGCCACAAGAGAAATGCAAATTAAAACGACTATGAGATACCATCTAACACTCTCAAAGATGGCCCAATTCAAAAAATCAGAAAGCAGCAAGTGTTGGAGGGGTTGTGGTGAGATAGGAACTCTCATTCACTGCTAGTAGACCGGTAGGTAAGTGCAGCCATTATGGAAATTGATTTGGCGATATCTAAAATACATGGAAATCAAGCTATCATATGACCCAGCAATCCTCCTACTGGGCATATACCCAGAAGAGGCAAGAAACAAACCACAGCCAGACATTTGTGTCCAATGTTCATCATGGCACAGTTCACAATTGCAAGGAGTTGGAAACAACCCAAATTTCCATCAATGGATGAATGGATCAAAAATCTGTGGTACATACATACAATGCAGTACTACACACCCCTAAAAAGCAGCG
>NW_022103898.1:74425908-74428216 GCF_000313985.2 Echinops telfairi | reverse complement strand
AAGACCATGCACACTGCTACAGATAAGAGCCTGCAACACAGGGAATCCAGGATAGATAAACCCCTCAGAGCCAACAATGAGAATTGAGCTACAAGAAGAATAGGGGAGGGTGGGGGAGAAAAGGGGAATCAATCACAAAGATCAGCATATAACCCCCTCCCAGGGGGACGAACAGCAGAAAAGTGGTGAAGGGCGACAGAGGATGATGTAAGATATGAAAATAATAATCTATAACTTATCAATGATTTATGAAAGAGGGTGGGGCGTGGAGGGAGGGGAAAAATGAGGAGCTGCTATCAAGGGCTCAAGTAGAAAGAAAATGCTTTGAAAATGATGATGGCAGCATATGTACAAAAGTGCTTGACACAGTAGATGAATTTATGGATTGTGATAAGAGATGTAAGAGCCCCCAATAATAGTATTTAATAAAAAGAAAGAAAAGAAAAACCTCCCATCAATAGATGGCATTTGGGCTCTAGAAAAACATCAACTATACCTTGACCTAGGAAACAGTATTGAGTCAATCAACTCATTTCAACAGAATTTGCCCAAGTATTACCTATTCCATGGCTAATGACACCACTGCTTTTCATATCAGTTTAATAAGTATTAATATATCCTGCAACAGAAGTAAAACAGCAGGGTAAATATTCTTACATTAATTCTTATGTTAATTATTAACTTATCCATAGTATTCCACTAAACAACTTCATTTATAAGGGGGAGATGGAAAAAGAATGATCTAAAATGTGAAATCCAAAATATTCCGATGAAAATTTTCTGTAAGCTTTGTGAATCTGATCTTTGTGAAACCATTGAACTGGAAGAGGTCTGTTAGCCAATGACAAAAGAATACAACATGCTAAAAAAGGTCTAAAGTTACTGCACAATCAACTTTGCTTATATATTGAAATTCTTTCCAAAGATACGTAACAAATAACCAACTTGAGAAGGTGTCTGTGTTCTTTCAAGATTAAAGAAAAATAATGGCATTCCGGAGAGCTACAACACTGGTATTTAGAAATGACTGGGATGAATAAGAGGAAGATAAATGCAGTTGAGAGTGGCAGTTCATATGGGTGTAAATTAGGTTAGTAAATCAAATCTATTGCATGAGTGTTCTTTAAGCAATGCAACCATAAAAGTATAATTTTTCTCGCTATAACATTTTACAGAGAACAACAAAATAGAGATACTTAGCCAATCGACCTATTGTTTAACAGAAATATTTTACTGCCTGGAGAAGGCAGTTGATTTATTGTGAAATGATTGTATAAACAGAGGAGCTGATTTTTAAACAACTCCATTCCACATACCAACATGTTGCTCCGAGTTAATTCATTAACCTCCACATAACTAGATGAGTCAGGCTGACTCAGCTGCACCTCCCAACAACAGCAGTAACAATAGTGTGTGTTTAGGAATAACTTTGAGGTAGGGAATATTCTCTGACCTGTGACAGAACAGGTTCCAAATCATTTTGTATTTCCAGGATTCAAGCTGGTCACAAGAAGACTTATCTCTATTACATTTTTAAGTTGCATTATTAGCATTACTGAAATGTACTCTTTTTGACAGTTGCCTTGCAGACTGTTGTAAAATCATTAGTAACTGGAGATAGAATGCAATTATGAAATAGGCAACATGTCCATTGTTTTAAATGAATTTGTTTCTGAAATAGAGTTTTTTTGTATTAATAAGGATTGCTTTGGTTACACTTAAGAAAGATCCTTCTAGCTAACTTGATAAAAGGGATTGATTGAAAATAATATGGCATGCTTGTTGTACAAGTATGGATATGACCGTTTTATTTTCCAATTGAGATGGGAAGTATACCCTTTGCTCATATTAATAAGAAAGCCAATAACTTTAATCCAAGATTCTTTCTCTACTCCTTGAATTGAGTTTCCTCCATCCAAAAGGCTCAGGGTTTATTTCTAAATCCCAGCAGAGAGAGTGTTTGGAAATCTGATCTTAGTTTACTATGTCACTGCCACTAGTGGCAAAATTGAAAGTGGACATCTCTTTGTCTACTGCAGCATCCTTGTTGATCCGGCTCCCTCCAGATGTGTAGCATGACGTGGATTCTCAGGGTAAGACACTTATTTTTAAGTTTAGCAAAACCATAGTACTGGAGTATAGACAAAGGGCCTTTTAAAAGCTTATGGGGAAATGCCATTGTCTTTTAATTCCAGGTGTGAAGCCCCTTGTTGTCCTCAAGGAACCTCCGGTCCCAACCCATGTTATGGCAGAATATGCTTTTCCATGATTTACAGACACCGGACCTTCTCTTTCCATAGTAGTAGTA
>NW_022103898.1:74415680-74424876 GCF_000313985.2 Echinops telfairi | reverse complement strand
CAGAATTTCACACACACATACACACACTCACATGTACACATGCATACACACACACACTGTTTATATGTAAGGTGTCCATATAAATAACAACCACACATATATAATATGCATAGTAAACACATGTCAGGCTTGCACAATTGTTTTCTCAAATACCTTTCTACCAGTATGTAAAGGATTAATTTATGAAATTCAGAGTAAGTGATGTAACTAGGCCTCAGGTTTTGCCTGGAAACAGGCAATGAAAATGCACCTGTAGACCATGTTCAGTGCTGCAATGAACACTGATGGAAAATTGGTTTTAATATCAGTTTTTCTTTTTGAACCCACCCAGTGTCTTCTGCTGGAAGAAGACCTCACAATCTGCTTCTCTAAAGAGGCGAGCCAAGAAACCCTCCGGGGCAGCTCTCCTCTGTGACTCACGGAGGCAATGAGTTGGCACGCACTTGAGAGCACCCATCAACAACATATAACTGATATTCTCTGACTTCAACAGACTATTGAAATTCTTTGATAATGCATTCACCAAATTTTAAATGATTGTAGAATCCACAAGAAGAAAGTCAAGTCATTGCCATTATACCATTACATTAAATGCAGTTTACGACGGTCTTAAAAAGAAAAGAAAGGTTGGTGAGGTTAACAAAGATGTAAATTGCAGAACACAAGCCAGAAAGATATCAAAAGTATCTTTTTTGAAACTGTTTTCTAAGTACTAATTTGGTTTGATATTTTAAGTGAAATGATCCATGCAACAAAATCCAATGTGCATAATGTTTTTGAAAGCAACAAAATGATCCAGAATATTTAAAAAGGAAACATTGATTATCTTTTCAAAGTCTACATCATTATTGCCAAACAAATTGCAAGTGTCTTGACATTGATGCCAATTTCTTTTTTTTTTTTCATTATGGTACTAAATTTAGATTTTTTTTTTAACATTTTATTAGGGGCTCATACAACTGTTATCCCAATCCATACACACATCAATTGTGTAAAGCGCATTTGTACATCGTTTCTCATTGCCAATTTCTTCACTGTGAAAAATGCTAGAAAATTACAGAACACAAGCCAAAGTATATCAAATTATTTGTTTTTGAAACTTACTTTGTAAATGCTAATTTGCCTTCACACCCTAACAGCCCACAATCTAAAACTAAATTTCAAAATCTTTTTTGTATCATCTTGAGAACATGGAATTATGATTTTAAAAGGCATTGTATTTGCAGTATTCTTTATGACATTAAACTTGAAGAATTAAAATAATAATTGTGATACAATGCATGCTCTCCTGTGGTTTCTTCCTGAACCATCAGGGGAAATCTGATGTAACATACAGGAGCTCAGCTGCTAGAAAATGGACTGTTATAGATCAAATTCCATCCCCCCTGAAAAAGTGTGGAGTCTTAAACTTGGTTCATGTCAATGTAATTCCCCTGAAGAATACGGTTCTATTATGTGAATGAGGTCAGATCAGTGAGTGTGTGCCCTACACTAATTATACCTGAGTGACATAAAGAGCAACATAGACTCAGAAATAAGTGAACATGAAAGATGGATGCCCCATAAACACCATCAAGGAACCCCAAAACGTTGGGCTTGGGAATCTGCTCCTTCAGAGCGGACAGCGAGAGCCTTCTCTTACAACCTTGCCCTGACTCTGAACTTTAGCTGTCTACACTGGGAAAACAAGATTCTGTTCTTGAAAAGCACTTACTTGAGGTATTTGCAATATAGCATTCCTAGGAAACTGGGTTAAAGCTTTTGGATTGTTGAAGAATAATTCTGAGACAGTTTTTTTTTTAATTTGCTCTTAAATAGTGCAAGTGAGCATTGATGCAATCATAAAGAATTTTACTTCTAAAGAAAGTAAGATGTAGATTTTATGAAAATTATATTAATAACTGAATCTGAGTTATGCAATGAAAATTTTTAATTTCCTTTTACACTAAGGTTAATATTTTGATGAATGCAGTTCACACAAAATATTTGATAGTTGCTTATTATTGTAGGTATACTGAAAATCTACTAACTTTAAGAGTTCTTAATACTCTAGCTCCAAGTGTCTTTTCATGGTTAAAACTCAGGTTGGATCCCCAGAGGACCTGATGGCATATCCTCCATGGAAAATCCGAAACCAAACACCAAACTCACTGCCATTGAGTCACTTTTGACTCACGACAGCCCCGTAGGACGGATGGAACTGCTGCTATCGGTTTCCAAGACTGTAACTCTTCATGGGAGTAGAAAGTTCCATCTTTCTCCCACGGTGCTCCTGGTGGTTTTGAACATCAGACCTTGAGGATCACAGCCCAAGGTGTGGCCACTGTACCAGTAGAGCTCCCCATGGAAAACAGGCCTCAGAAAAATTTCAATCTATTTCTAAAACTGTACCGAGTTATTTCACTTGTCTTGGCATTCAAGATCATTTACAACAGTGTTTAAATTACTTCTCTAAATATGAACTCTCACTTCACTGACTCAAAGACCTTCAGTTATTTGTCATTTCTGTGTTGCATCATGGTTTGGCCATTATCTAGAATGCCTTTGCCACATTCTGCTAATCCTCACCATACCTCAGTACTCCACAAGTCCTGCTTTATCCATGAAGCATCTGTGACTGGCTTACTCACAGTGAACTCTTTCTGATTTCTAAAACATTAATTAACTACTGCCAGTCACCTGGCCTTTGCACTGTTGCCTCATAGCTTGTGTTATGCCTATTTGTTCCAGTCAAGCCTTTTGACGGTAATTCTTTTAATTTTATTTTTATTATTTTTAAAAAAATCACTTCATTGGGGGCTCTTAAAGCTCATATAACATTTCATATATCAATTGTATCAAGCATATTTGTACATACGTTGCCATCATCATTTCCAAAACATTTTCTTTCTACTTGAGCCCTTGGTATAAGATCCTCTTTTTTCCCCTCCCCCGGCTACCTTCCCACCCTTCTGAATCAATTGTTATTGTTATTTCATGTCTTACTCTGTCTGTTGTCTCCCTTCACCCACATTTCTGTTATTCATTCCCTTTGGGGGCAGGGACTATATATCCAACCTTGTGATGGGTTCCCCTTTTCTTCCCCTTCCTCCTCCCTGGCCATCCCCCTCATGATATTGCTACTCCCACTACTGTTCCTGAGGGGTTTATCTGTCTGAATTCCACGTGTTGAGAACTCTTATCTGCACCAATGTGTGTTCTCTGGTCTAGCCAGATTTGTAAGGTAGAACTGGGTCATGGTAGTGGGGGACTGGAGAGGAGCATTCAGAAACTAGAAGAATGATGTGTTTCATCAGCGCTATACTGTACCTTGGTTGAATTGTCCTGTCTTATCACCCTTCTCTCAATGTTGATGGTAATTCTAAGCTGATATGTCCAATAGCATAGTCTTGGCTACTAGGAGGCAGCAACTGGCCATGTCTATTATGCTGTGAAACATAATTTATCTAATTTTCAATAAGTGAAGCTTAAAAAGCCACAAGTGGCTAGTAGTTTCCAGCATAAAAAGGACAAATTTAAGGCCTAGAAAAATAGTCATCCCATCCAATGGCTACGTTCCCCTAGGGCACTCTATAAGGACACATTTGAACATTATCAAATCTTCTTTTAGTCCATCAAATTTTACTCCTGAGAAGAGATCAGTTTCTACCATGACACCCTCACATTTTTAACATTAGACTCAAAACCATTTCTACTTTACATTTCCCAATATTGTAATGTGTTTGATATTACTGGAAGATACTCTTGATTCTTTGACCTCAACTAAGTCTCTTGTCCAACATTCAAAATCCCAGTGCCTGATAAAATAGGTATTCAACGCCATAGATTTCTTCAACCAAAAGATCGGACCTCACTCTGAAGCCTTCATAGAGCACATCGAGGGTGAGTGATTTCATCCTCCACACCCTCTCTGGCCTTTATCATTGTTAAGAATATCTTTTGCAGCTCTTCTGTCTTTTGAGATAAGCTGGGGAGCGGGGCGGCTAAGTATGCATTGGGTCTATTGATTGCTGGCATCCATCCTCCAAACGGTGTGCAGGAGCGTGGGGACAATGTCCTTCTAGGCCTCAAGGTCCTCTGCTGCTGCTCAGCCTCCTGCACCGCCCAGTCCTGCTGTGCCAGATGTGGCTGCTTTAAACTTTGACTGATCCAAGAGTACTTCTAACCTTAATATTCAGATTAAATGCCACTCTAAATAAGGTGGATTTTCCTGTGACACAGATATTTGCTGAAACTCCTATGCTTGCCTCCTGAGATGACTTTTTAAAAGCAAAAGGAGATAAAAAGAGGGGGAAAGAAGGGCAAAAAGGAGAAGACAGAAGGGTAGAGAAAGCTAATGTAGTTCAACCGCATAAGCCCCCTGCAGCCCCAGTGGAAAACTACAGGGGTGACTCATGTCACAGTGTGCTTTAATTTAGTAGAAGAGGAAGTCACCATAGGGAGGTCTTTGTAATTGCTGTGGATCTAATACTAGATGGTTCACACATAGCTACTGCCACCATTTCACGGATCACCCAGAAGGCAAGTATAGTATCGCCTGTCCAAATCAGCATTTACACGAACCCATAGTTCCACTTGTACTTCTCAGAGTAGACACTTGGAGTATTGTCCCAATAACTGAGTGCATGCTTTGGGTTAGAAATTATTTAATCTTTTGTGGTTCCATAAACTAACACGCACAGCCTGGGAGCAATGTTGGTAAATGTTGGTATTGAAGTCACATAGATGAGAGAAGAAGGGGGAAATAACATCAAATATCAGTGGTAGGAGGCTTGGATCTAGCTGCAAATGGCACGTTCACGTGCACCCATCACCGATTTTAAACACACGAGTAAATTATGTTCCTCTAAATGAGTGATTTGAAAAGAGTGCTTTGAAATGAGGCTGTAGAAATTTTTGATAAGCTTTTATATTGCTTGAAAGTTTATATATTTCCTATGTAAATTTTCACAAGCAGGTGGTGATTTATCAAAATTCCAATAGCTAATTTATATTGTCCCAGGTGCTCGGTGCTACCATTGCTCGATCTGAAGGTCTGAAATGGACGGTGATTTCATTTCCATTTCTGAGTCATTAGCATCGACAAGAGCCCTCCAAGGCAAAGCTCTAGCCTTTTCTCTTTTTGTGCACACAAATAGAAATATACACACATAACATGAGTTCACACATGTACCGCAGGACTACACGAAGCAGTTAAGATACATCTATTTTGAGACCCTAAAATCTTGAAACCCCAAACACTCCAGCTAAACACACACACACACACACACACACACAACTCAGTGTTGAGTCTATTCCAATTCCTAGTGACCCTATAGGACCGAATAGAGCTGATGGATTAGGCTACTGAGACTTTAAATCTTTACAGGAACAGACACGGCCTCACCTTAATGCCTCAGAAAGGCAGGTGGGTTCAAACTGCTGACCTAGTGGTTAGCAGCTGAGTGGACAGTCCACTGTCACACCACGAAGTCCAAATTCGATATTGCATCATACTTAAAGTCTTCAAAGTATTTGATCAGACAGTGGGACAATGAAGTTCCTTCCATGCCTCTAAATGACCAAGGGATCGATCCCTTCTGTTTCCTTGATCATTGAGAAAACTGGTCCACGCATGGAATTCACTTCTAGGGTCATGCATTCATTCTTTACCTTCATCCGCACACAGTAGAGTGTGAGATAAGAATTTCTTTTTCATAGGGTTGCTTTTGTGAAGTAATTCCAACAAAAAGAAATGGATGCCCAGAGAAGGCCACGTCAAACCAAGGTTGTGTTCTTAAATGTATTCACCAGGTGGGCAACTGGAACTTGATCCTACAGGAACCTTCCAAATATGCTTCCAAATTGTCCCCTGCAAGGCTGGAGAAGGGGAGGATGTATTTACCAGCTCCCATTTCCAATGCATACGAGGCAACTGAAAATACCACACCTTGGGCCTGGCACACCTTAAGCCTCAAAGTAATGTCCCTGTTTTTCAACACACTGAAGAAGGTTTGTATAACAGATTTATCCAGTGCAATGTGCCATTGGATCTCTTGTCTGCCGCTTCTATGAACATTGATTAAGGATGAAGTAAGATGAAATCCTTGACAACGTCAGTCTCTTCTTCATTTATCATGATGTTACCTATTAGTCCAGTTGTGAGGATTTTGGTCTTCTTTACATTGAGTTGTAATCTATACTGAAGGCTGCAATCCTTGATCTTCATCAGCAAGTGCCTCAAGTCCCTCCCTTTCAGCTTACAAAATTGTATCTCTGCCTCTCGCAGATAGTGAATAAGCCTTCCTCCAATCCTGATCCGCATTCTTCTTCAGATAATCCAGCTTCTCTGATGATTTGCTCAGGATACAGATTGAATAAGGATGGTGAGAGGATACAACCCGAGGCACACCTTTCCTGACCTTAATCCATGCAGTTTTCTCTTGTTCTGTTGGCATAACTACCTTTGATAAATGGACAGATTCCGTGTGCGCACAATGAAATGTTCTAGAACCCCCATGTTTATCAAGACTATCCATAGTTGGCTATGATCCATATAGTTGAATGCCTTGGTATGGTCAATAAAACATAACTAAACACCTTCCTGGTATTCTCTACTTTCAGTCAAGACCCATTTAACGTCAGTAATATTATCCCTTGTTCCATACCCTCTTCTGAATGTGGCCTGAACCTCTGGTAGCTCCCTGTCAATGTACTGTTGCAATGCATTGCAATGATGGGTAGTGCATTCGAATTTACATATGAAGAAGAGAGTAAATATTTCACCTTCAGCTTAAGCTTGTATCTGTCCCATGTGCTCCTGGGCCTTTGCTATAAAATAAAAAAAACAAACCACAGGGTAATAGTAATGTAGAAATCAGACAGAAGCAAAAACTATCAGGAATGATGTTGACTGTGAATGGAGTGGGCAAGAAGACTGAGACCTGCAATAATCTTAAAAGACTAACTGATCGACTCAGAGTGACAGAATGAGATCAGACCCTCCATCACCATCCACACTGGTCTACACTTACCTCCTGTTAGAATGTTGAAGTTGTGGTGAGTGCTGTGCTTGCTTGCTCCTTCTTTGGGAATGAAGCCTTGTTTCCCCAAGTGCTGGGATGTTGGGCGGAAGATGCTCTCAGCTGGCAGCTCCTTTCAGGGGTCACCAGAGTGTTACCCTAGAGTCATGTTCCACTCCCCAGGTCACTATATCAAATGATTATTCAATGTGGGAATCTTGAATTCCAATTCCCTCATTCAATTATCATCCCCACTCAAACCTCCCTGCAGTGTTGACAGAGGCCTCTGTTGAAATGGCATCAAATTTCAACTTCTTTCACTGTCCACAGTGCCTTAATTTGTTATTCACTCAATGTCATCATTAGTATTGTTAAAAATAATCAAAACTGGGTGGAATTTGAACATAAGTTTTATTCTGATAAGTTATCCTATGTGCATAAAGGGAGAGCATTTTGATTCCAGAAAAAGCAAATGGCTTGAAGACTCACTGAGGCTCATAAAAAGAGGAGAGCGAAATGTAGAAAATCAACCGTTGGCTTATCTCAGCAGGATTGATTGAGCCCTCCCCTCCCCTGACTGAGCTCAAAGGCACACAATGGTCAATGCCCCTCCCCTCTGATATATTTTTTGAAATGGAATAAACCTCCTTTAGTACAAGGAAGGGAGGATTTTCAATTTGGGGTGACAACAAAGCTGCTGACAGATTCATTTGGGTCAAGGATTTCAGTAAAGTGCGTGTTTGGTTTGATTCATTGGTAAGAAAACCCCCAAACCAAAGCAAGATATCTGGTATCAATTTCTCTCTGACAGTACGCTATTCATTTTCTAAAATTTTTGTTCTGTCTTGAACAAAAGTGATCCATGGTTCTACCCCACGTCTGTAATAACTTTTCATATCACAGTAAAAGAAATGAAAATTTCTTCCTGTCCTACATTCTTCACCTCACAGCTGAGTAGCTCTTCATCTGCTTCCAAAATGAGCCCTTCCCTCTTCTCAGTGCCTCTCCTCAGTGCCACCCCCACCGCTCCCTGCCCCATGCTCTTTCCCTCTGTGCCAGTTCTCTTCCCTCCTGGTCTTCCCCTCAACCCGGATTCCCTTGATTTCCTCTTCAGTGTATTCACTGTCTGCTCATTCTTTATGAGCATTTTGTCCCCTCCGTTGGTTCCTTTTCTGACTTCCATTTCCTTTTGTCTTCCTTATTTTGGAAAGTATATGTGTATAGTAACTACTTCCTATAGTGGTACAACACCATTTTTAATCTCTTTAGAAATCTGATGTCGATTTCTTGCCTGCCCAAACTAGAAGACACGATCTTAATGCAGAGTCTTTGCAGTCATGATAGTAGCTCAGTGGACGGGCAGGAACTCCCTGTCATCTACTACCCACTTGACATTACTGGGAGTCCCCGTATGGCAGAAGCAATTAAGCACTTGACTACTAGCAGAAAGATTGGTGGATTGAACTCGCCCAAAGGCACCTGGGAAGACAGGTCTGGTTAGCATCTTCAAAAAGAGTGGTTCTCAACCTGTGGGTCATGACCCCTTTGGGGGTTGAAAGACTCTTTCAGAGGGGTCGCCCAATTCACAAGATTAGCAAAATGATAGTTATGAAGTAGCAATGAAAATAATTTTATTGTTGGGGGTCACCACAACATGAGGAACTGCATGAAAGGGTCGCAGCATGAGGAAGGTTGAGAACCGCTGTTCAAAAAGGTCAGCCCTGACAGCTCCTAAGGAGCAGTTCTAGTCTGCACACAGGCTTCCCCGTGAGTCAGAGTCCGTGAGTCACTTGAAGGGTGACTAACAGCAACAGTGCTTGTACAAGGCTGTGCCAGGTGCTGTGCTCAGCATTTTCCATATATCAACCCATTACAAATGGAAAACACCAAGTAAGTCCTATGCTGTCATTACCCTCACTTTTTGCTTGAACGAACTCAATCTTAGAGGCATTGAGGAACAAGCTAAGATCACACAGTGGAAAATGGTTGACCTTGGTCTATCTCACTGCCATGCCTTGGTTTTGAACCATTCTACCATTAATCTTCCTATACATTGTAAGAAGTATGAAGAAAGAACTGATGTAAGACAAAAACCTTAAAGAGTATGACTTTTTTGCAAGCACCTGAAGGGCAAGATAACATTTTACCCCCCTAGGATGTGTCATCCGTTTTTTTCAATGACGTGTTTAGTACCA
>NW_022103898.1:74408134-74414362 GCF_000313985.2 Echinops telfairi | reverse complement strand
TCCTCGTGATGATTTTACAATATTTTTAGATATTGGCGCATATGTGAATAATCTTCAGAAAGGTTGTGGAGAAATTCTATTATGTTTTAATTAAATTTTTCCACAAACTTTTTGAGCTACCTTGTAAATGTTGTTGGTGGCTGTTAATTTGACTCTAATTCATGACAGTCTTATGTTCTACAGGGCAAGTGAATCATTTAATGTGGCTCTTCTGGCCAGTCTCTACCTCCCACCAAACAACCTTTCAGGGCTTGGGTCTAGTAAGAAGTTTGGGGTGGGGGGCATGGTATATGAGGAGGCGATACTGATAGGATTCCCCTGTGAGTAATTGTGAACAGGACTCCCTGGAATGCCATCCTGCTGCTTTTAAACTGAGCCATCTGAGAAGCAGAAGGAGGGATCTTCTTACCAGGAGGAGCCAAGAGTAGTGTATGTCTTCTGGACCCAAGATTCCTTCACATTGAACCTCCTGGACCCAGAAGACAGCTATAACAGTTAGTGGGTTTTGTGCTGCAGGAAGGCTTGTGGAGTGGGGTGCCTTGGGTAGTTAACTTGCTGATTCACAAAAGTGGAGCTGATTGTCTTCGGGCTGATACTGATTGGAGTGGGTGCCTGTGGCCACTTAAATCTGAGAGCTGGGTTTGCTGACCCACAGAGCTTGAACTGAATGTCTTCGGGTCGAGATTTCCAGCGGAATGGTATGCCCCTTTGGACATTTATTAGCAGACCCGAAAGCACTTTGCAATATGTCCTTATAAAAAACAATCCTGACCATTTTTTACTGGTATTACAACTTGTTAACTGCCTTAATAAACCTTTTTATCATTAATTTTGTCTGCGTAGCTATTGCAGTGGATATTAGAATCTAGAGATCAAATGGAGAATATCAATTAAGACAACACAGGCATGGCCTAGTTCTGGGTTATCATTACAATCATTAGCATGTTGGAGTCAGTGTTTATAATTGACCCAATGACAGTGAGTGAGGGTCTCCTGTACCCTCAGTGGCTTGCTAATTTGCCAAATGTGATGTCTCCTAGCCTTCCTGATGAGGGCTCTGCAATGTTTAGTGATGATTCATAGTTTTTGCTGGCTAATTGTTAGATCACCAGTCCATTGTTCCTAGTCTGTCTTAGTCTAGAACATAGGTTCCCCAACTAATTTGACCCACCGCCCCATTTTCAGAAAAAAAGATACCCAGCATTCCCCTGGAAATTAAAAGCTTTTGAATGATAGCCCATCATTCAGGACAAGTATGTGCATCTGCTTTTGTAGTCCTCTAGGATTATTTCAGGCCCCCTCCCCCAAGGAATTTTGGGAACCCCTGTTCTAGAAGCGCTGCCAAAACCTTTTCGCCAGGGGTGACTCTGCTATTGTGTGAAATGCTGGTGGCATAGCTTTCATTATCACCCCAAGAAGGAAGTCATCAAGAACAAACTGACAGAAGGGTGATGGTTGGGCGTACATAGTAACTCTCAAAAAGTGTTCTTGGAAGAAGTATGGTCACAAGGCTCCTTGGGATATATTACAGAAGGGACTAGACTAGTCCATAGAGAAGGCCATCATACTTGGTATCATAGAGGATTAACAAAAAAGAAGAAAATGCTTAAGGAGATGTGTTCACATACTGACAGCAACAATAGGTTAACTCAAAGGCACTAATAGCAGCAAGTTGTTCCTGTTAGCCAGGCCAACTATTACTGAGGAGAGAGTCCTAGGATATACCAGATAGAGAGTAAGGTGTAGAATTTAAGCCTACTCTTTTGACCACTGCATCTCCTCACCAAGAGGCCACATCTCTATATGGAACATTAAAATGGTATCTAATCTACTGATCAGCCCCCTTTCAGTTGCAGGGGAAATGTTCTCAGGTAACCATTTCATTGAAAACAGAATTCTGATGTTACTGTCCTTTATTTTATCTCTAACACTGTAATTTTCATCACAGGGAGACAAAGTGAGATTTTCAAATAACTGATAGCTTCTACAATCAAATCTTTTCATCTAACATTCATGTTTCATTTACCTTGCCATAATGCTGTCATGGGCAGTAAAAACATTCACAATTTTGCCATATCGCTATTGATGGAGAGTGTTCCAGGCAAGAAAAATAAAATGATGCTACGCATTCCAAATTTGCGAACCAATCTTTACCATTAAAACAGACAATAACTTCATTCAGGCATCCACATTTTTGCCCTTTTTCTCAGTGTCTTTCTTACCAGGACCTTTATGAACCTTTTGTGGAACAAGCCTCCAAAACTACTCCTGTAGCATTTCTCATTTGGCACAGCAGATCTTAGTCACTTTTTATTTAGCTCTTTTGTGTTATCTGCATGCCCACCCCACCCTTTAATTTATTATATATCACTCCACTTCATACATGAGATTATTTTTTAATACATAGACTCTCAACTAAATTCAGTAGCTCTTTCTCTTCCTCTCTCACACAGAACAAAACATTAGTTGAAATGTAATTTCAATCCAGATATATTTCAATATTAGACATTCATAAACATGGACATTAACTACTTTGTTGAATTTAAAATTACATGGTAAAAATGATTCCTGTAAATAGCAATATTAATAATAGTAACAATGATACTGTGCTTTTATAAATTAATATTTAAATGAATTTTTATATCTATTATCTCAGCAACTCCAAAAGCTTTGTACAGGGGGTTTCAAAAAAGTTGTGAAAAAAAAGTTTAATTAAAAGATAGTGATTTTTTTTCATGAACTTTTCGTAGCCCCTTTGAATTGTCTCTGAACTTTCTGAAAAAGCAATACAAGACACTCCATTTTATTACTCTGATGCACATAATGGGATCACCTGTTCACATCTACATGCTGATACAGTGGAAATAGAGATTAGATACATTCTCTGCCTTCAAAGAGGAGGATCCAGTATAGAGAGAAAGCATCTCTTCCATTGTGAGTATGGCCACTACACCCAATTGTAGAAACGGGCCCTGTTGAAGTTAAGGAAGCTGTTAGCTGTGGCTTGATATCACCATGTACAAATATTCTACCAATCTGACTCTCTTAAGAAAAAGTGGAGCTATAGAACAGTAGGTGAGAGACCCACCCCCAGATCAAAGACAAGACTGAGGCTTCAGCCTTGCAGCAGCTCCACAGCGTCTTGATGGCAACCGTTGATCAACTGACCTGGCTTCCTTTCTCATGCATGGAAATGAGTTAACTCTACAGATGGGGGGTTGCTCTGTGACTTTGTCTAGCTCAGAGAGGAAGCATCTAGTTGGTATATCTGAGGCAAGTGTGCAGACCCTTGATATTCATGTTAGGTGCCGTTGTGTCGATTTCAAATCAGCAATCTCATACAACAGAAGGGAACTCACTGTGATGCCATGTGTGTCAGACTAGAACTGTGCCGCACAGGGTTTTCAACGGTTGACTTTTTTGGTAAATGCACACCAGGCCTTTCTTCTGAACTTTCTTCAAAAGTTCATGAAAAGAAATTGTTGGTGGACATGAACCTCCAATCTTGAGGTAAGCAGCTTGCCCAGTGAGAAGCCAGGTTTGCTTTGTGTTAGTTCTGGCCAATAGGATGTGAGCAGACCTGATGTTTGTAGCAGAGGCTTTCTTAACATGCCCTCCCCAGGACTGGCTTTTCCTATTCCCACACACAGAAATAGGGACCTGTGGCCCGTGGCCAGCATGGGTGCAGCAGGTGCTGACAGGAGTCTAGGGAATCACAGAAAAAGAGAGAAAGATGGAGATCCCGTGATGATCTTCTGTAGCAATGCTGGGGTGCCCATCTGAAATGCTACTTTTATAAGACAAAGAAGTGGTGGCACAAAGCATAAGCACTCTACCTCTTATCAAAAGGTTGGCAGTGGGAACCTACCCAGAGGCACCTTGGGAGCCATCCTTGGTGATCAATTTCTGAAAGGTCAGAGCCTTGAAAACCCCGCAAGGCAGTTCTACTCTGCACACCTGCAGCTCCTGTGAGTCCACATCTGTTCCATAGCAACCAATGACAACGAACATCAGAAAATCAACTCCTATGTCACTGACTTTGAAGTCCCTTTGTTAAGTCAGGTTCACATTACCCAACTCTACTAGACTTGGGTGAAAATAGGACACCTGGAGCAGGAAGATTACTTAACTACTTACTACAAGGTGATAGCTATTTCCTCCCAAAAGTATTCGGGGAACTAGTGCTATCCCCCAAAAAGCAAAATGAATTTTGGGCAGCCAAAGCAACAAATTCTACTACAGTGTGTGGGGTACAGTAATTGTGATTATACAGTCTCTACAGAAGCAGATGATTGTAAGCTATTGTTGTTTGTGAACTGAGAATATTTTGAGGATTTGGTCCACTGCCTCACTCCAAACCAAAATCCAAAGCCACTGCAATCTAGTTAATTCCTAAGGGTTCTGAACCTATAAACCTTTACAGTCGCCTCATCTTTCACCCTCAGAGTGGCTGGTGTCTTAGAACCATTGACCTTGCACTTAGCAGCCCAGTGCTTATTTGATAGCTCAGTCTTCTCTATGTTAAAGTCCTTTTAAAATATTTTGCTTAGAAACAAATACCCAGGAAAGTTTTTGCGCCCCTGAGGGAGTGATCTGCTTTTGATTCTGATGGGGAAACTATGTGCATGGAAATACTTTTTCTTTCATTTGGTGCCAGGAAGCTGAGAGTCAAATTTATAGTTCAGATAACACTTATACTGCTCCGCCTGGCCTGTAAAATAGTCTCCCTTTGGTTTTTGATCTTGTTTTCCCACTCTGATTTTTATTCTTCTGGAGTCTGAGTTTTAAACCTTTATTTTTATGTTTTAGTGTTTTCTTTTATATACTTTTGTTGTCGCCAGTCTCAACTTCTTTATAGAGTTTGGTAGACCATGAATAAAAGAACAGTGATTCAGCAAACATAATGTTCATAATTCTAGAAATACATATCCAAGTTTGCCAAATTTCTCAAAACAACACAAAAACAAAACCTCTTGTATCTATTCCCCACCAAGTTTCTCCCATTCATCTGCTGTCAGTGTACAGTCCCTCCCTTCTCCTCTCTGTAGCACAGACAAGACCTTTCTATCTTTAATCACGGCCATTCAGGCTTGCGTTCCGAGAACCCTAGTGGTACATTGGCTAAAGTGCTTGCCTGCTAGCTGAAAAGTCAAAAAGTCGTTTGAACCCACCAGCTGCTCCCTGGGAAGAAGCGGTGGCAATCTGCTTCCAAAAAGACGGACACCCTTGGAAACCCGGTGGGGCCATTCTAGAGGGTCCAAGAGTTAGACTTGATTCAGTGGGAGTGGATTTGGGGTTTCTGTTAAAGAACCGTGGTAGCACCATAGCAAAGTCCTCAGCTGCTGACCAAAAAGTTGCTGATTCAGACTCCCACAGTGGCCCTGCAGGAGACAGCCCTGTCAATCTGCATGGGGAACAATATTCTAATCAAGGAAACCCTGTGGGGCAGGTCGACTCTGTCACTTGAGATGGAATCGACTGGGTAGCACCCAACACTTACAACAAAATGCTCATGTGAGGAACACCTTGGAATCTAGGTTTTAGGGGCCGGAAATCAAGGTTTGACAGGCTCGTACAAAACTGAGAACCTTTCATTACATGCATAACTGAAAATGAAAGTGAATACTTAATTTGAATGAGGAAAAGCATAGCAAGGCATATATTTCCAAAGAAATGATTCACTCCTGAAGAAAATCTGGAAAAGCAAATATTATCAAGTCGCTTATCACTCTAATATTTGTTTTCTTAGATTTGGAGGTGTGCACTCCTTAATTTCTTCTTATACAACAACAAAATTGTGGTACTGTTATATATAAATATAAAGACAGCTCAGGAAGTTTACTCAGAGTTTTGAAGTGCATTATTAGTAATTTCATATAAAGTTTTAGGATGAGTCGTCA
Organism: Echinops telfairi; assembly: GCF_000313985.2. NCBI lineage: Eukaryota > Metazoa > Chordata > Mammalia > Afrosoricida > Tenrecidae > Echinops > Echinops telfairi. The sequence continues at coordinate 74,408,462 of NW_022103898.1, read as the reverse complement.
AATTGGGAAAAGAGTAAGTTCCTTTCATATCTCTATGCAAATCAAGTCTTCTATTTGAGGGCATTTCTTCTAGTAGAGCTTCTAATTTCAAGTACTTTTGCAATCAACGACATATTGGAATCTTTTTTGTATTCATTATTGTGGTAGAGGTTTTATGTTTTGTTCTCAATGTCAGTCTTTTGTGTCAAATTAAATTACTTCCCAATTTGTTCATTAATTTGTGTATCTTCATTAATTACATGAATAAGAATTTGAGTCAAGAGTCCATGTTTAATATGAAAGCTATAGTTTCCTTTTCATGAATGACTGCTTTGGTATGATGAAAAAA
>NW_022103898.1:74392697-74407928 GCF_000313985.2 Echinops telfairi | reverse complement strand
AAAAAAAGGAAAATTAATTGGTGTCTTTCTATGATGATCTGCTCCATTATTTAGCATGCTCTTGATAAAAGAGAGCAACCAGTTTGACTAGTTAATTGATGAAGCCTGAATTTTCAGTTTCTTTTACTATATACCTAGGGATAGTAACTTTTCCACAGTCTAGCATCTTGATCCAGGAACACCAAACCATACTAGTGATAATATATATTTTGTAATATATGTATTATAATGTAGAAAATATATGTTATCACTAGCCCGTTCTTCCTGAAGTTCTGGGGGTGCAATAGTTCCACACTTGGTTGTCAATTATGAGATGATAGCCATGGGCACCTTAGAGGGCATATACACTGTACCATGTGGGGTGCTCTGAGTAAAAATTGACGGGACAGTATCCAACAACAACAACAGGCCCATACTTCCAGTACTGGGAGCAACACTTTATGTCCATATCAAGATGCCACCAGTGGCTCTCTACCCTGGCCCCCCAAAGCCCACTCAGTAGGGACTGGGTGGGGGGAACTCTTGGGCATGATCTCTCTCTAACATAACTGTAACTTGACATGATGACAAAGCTCATAAATTCAAATGTATAAACTCAAGAATATCTCCAACTCTACAGCCCTCACTCTCATCCCCAATATGCCTCAGGGTACTTTGGTAGCACCTGAAAATGGAAACTGTGGAAATATGAATAGAAAGAGGAAACAGTCTTAACCAAATGTGTGCAAATAATTTTCAAATTGACAAAAGCAAATAGCCATATGCACATATTGATAGCACCTTTTCCAAGATGCCATAAATCTTACTTTTTATTCACTTCATTGTAAAATTATCATTGGGTTAAATGCAGTTTCAAATGTTTATAGAAACAGAAATAAACTAGTTCATCCTTAAAGGTATTTTGCTGAAAGGCCATTCTTGGAAAATTACTTTAAAAATTACACTTAATAGTGATTATTTTGATAGCTAGAGGAGTATATTATTGTAGAGAGAAATTCAATTAAACATGTCTTTTAAGATAACTTTCTTCTGACATTGTGAGTAATACATGCAAATGATACAAATTTCACACAGAATCACATGCCCTAGTGAGAACTCCTACCAATACTTTAGCACCCTATATACTTCAGTATAAGCTGACCCGAATATCAGCCGAGGCACCTAATTTTACCACAAAGACTGCATTAAAAATGTGCTGTCAAAGGTATCAGGTATCATGCATCAAAGAACAATAAATCAAATTATTTTGAATGAGGGGGTTTACGGATTGGGGACCCAAGGCCCATCTGTAGGCAACTGGACATCCCCTTACAGAAGGGTTGCGGGGAGGAGATGAGCCAGTAAGGGTGCAGTGTAGCAATGATGAACATACAACTTTTTCTCTAGTTCTTAAATGCTTCCTCCAGCCCCTCCCCCGCCCACCCCACTATCATGATCCCATTTCTACTTTACAAATCTGGCTAGACCAGAGGATGTACACTGGTACAGATAGGAACTGGAAACACAGGGAATCCAGGGCCAGTGGTGGTCGTGTAGATACCGGGAGGGTAGAAGGAAGGTGAGAGAGAAAGGGGGAACAGATTACAAGGATCGACATATAACCTCCTCCCTGGGGGATGGACAACAGAAAAGTGGCTGAAGGGAGATATTTGTCAGTGTAAGATATGACAAAATAATAAAAATTTATAAATTATCAAGGGTTCATGAGGGAGGAGGAAGTGAGGAGGAGGGGGGAAAATGAGGAACTGATACCAAGGGCTCAAGTAGAAAGCAAATGTTTTGAGAATGATGATGGCAACAAATGTGCAAATGTGCTTGACACAATGGATGTATGTGTGGATTGTGATAATAGTTGTATGAGCCACCAATAAAATTATTTTTTTAATGTGCTGAAAAACTCAGCTTGTACATGAGCATACATGGTATAATTCCCTGTAGTGCTTTTCTTCAAGAATTGCATATTTTTATGTAGCTGATATGGATAAATAATCCTACATCTTTTCCCTCTTGGCAGTCCATGATTATATACCTATACAATTAATATTTCTTTATTTAAAAAACAATAACAAAAACTCACTGTCATCAAGTCGATGCCCACTATAGTGAGCCTATAAGATAAGGTGGAACCACCTGTGGTAGTTACATAATCTGGTGTCATTTTGGGATTTGAGAGAATTAAGAGTGAATGGGGTGGAGTCTATTCTGTCAATCAGGCCATAGCCAATGAGGCCCTTGTGTGCCCATGGCCTTCTCCTGAGAATTCTGGGAACTTCTGCATTTCCTCCTTGGGGCGGAAGACACACTCTCTCTGCTCACTTCCTTGGAGACTCTCTCCTGACAAGGCTGACTCCCTGCGAGACATCCCTGAGGAGAAGCCACAGGGACCAACCCTGATGCAGCCAGAACTCTGGACCTCGAGAAGCCACATAGAGACCCCTGCCAGCGTTCAGATTCTTGCATTGCCACTGGATCTATCATACTTCCCGCCCACTGGCCTGTGATCTTCCTGCATTCGGCATCATTGCATATGTTCCGTGAGTCGAAGAGGACTTTATAGATGGGTTTTGGACATATGGACTAATAATGAAGACATAGACTTGATCTGGACTGGGCTGGAAAGTTTTCTTAATATTCAATTGCTCTTGTATATAAACCTCTTTCTTACATCCATATGCGTGTTTATGAACTTGTTTCTCTAGTCTACCCAAACTAACATACTGTTCCATGAGTTTCTGAGACTAACTGTTTACCGGAATAGACAGCCCAGTATTCCTTTTGTAGTGGCTGCTGGTTTTGAACAGCAGATCTTGAGGATCACGGCCCAACATGTAACCACTAAACCACCAGAGACCCTAATATTTATTTACAGGCAAGAATAATTTAGTATTAAAACATTTCAAAAGCAAAGATCATTTTTATGTACAGTGTTTAAAAATAATCTGAGAAAATGTTCTCTAAGAGCCCTCTGTCGCATTAGAAAACAAGGCTGTCACTCTGGGGACTAAGGTATGTCATCATGAGGATCCACGCCAAGGCATTTCAATGGCCTCATCGTCAAGCAAAAGCTGAACAGTGAATAAGGAGACTGAAGAATTGATACATTTGAATAAGTAGACTGAATAATTGATATGTTTTAATCATGGCATTGGAAAATAATCGTGAATTTATCAAGGACATGTAGTTAAAGAAACAAACCAGTATTAGAAGTATAGACAGATTGCTCCTTAGAAGTGAGGATAGTGAGATTTCATCGTTACTGACTTTGCATGTGTTATCAGAAGAGACCACCCCCTGGGGAAAGATTGCATCATTGGCTCAGTAGAGGGTCAGCCAAAAAGAAGACCCCCAACAAGATGGAATGACACAATGGCTGCCACCATGGACTATGGTATATATCGACAGTCATGAAGATGGCACAGGACCAGGCTGTATTTCATTCTGTTGTACGTAGGGTCACTGATTTGTTAAAATCAACTAAATGGCACCGAACAACAAAATGGCTGGTCCATCAGGGTGACTAAAAGTGGAACTGCAGTAGAGAGCAGGAGGTGGCCATCTCTAACATATCTGACCTCCTCTATCTTCCTGATTGCCAGGTGACAGGAGTCAGACAAGCAGCATGGTCCATCCTTCTTTACCTATTCTGACCCCACCTGTTCCTCCCACTCCACTCTACATCTAGGCTGGGCTCGAGAATTCAGTGCAATGATCACATAAACACACAGACAATACTCACAATTCAGGGAGTTCATTAGAGAAGTTAATGGGTTACTGTAAGTCAGGATCAGCAAACAGTAGCAGCCAAGTCCTTCATTTCTCCAGTCAGTCTCCCTGTCATGTGGCCCCTTGGACGTTGCCCCCATGGGCCAGGAAGCCAGTCTTGGGCCTGATGAGGAGAAGGTGCCCCTGGCTTTCTATGCCAGTCTAGGATGCGTCCCGTCTCAGCGCCTTGCCACGTCAGGCAGCACATGCTCTTCCAAGGTCCACTCGGCTTCTCTGTTCTCTACTTCCGTGTCAAAGATCCTTGTAGCTGGGGGTGGTAACAAAAATGGACCAATATCTTCTATTCGTGGTACACACACTCTGATTGCATAGTTCCACCCAATCCCTTGGTGGGAGCTACCACAGAAACTTGGGTTAAGGAGTCCTATTAAGAAATGTCATTCCACCACAGGAAAAACCTGGTAACTTAGGCTTCTGATGTGATGCAAATTGAAGCACACACTATCAAAATATATATATTCTTGTCAAAAATGGTAAACCCAAGTTTCACCAAAACTACTATAGTAACTTCCATTTAGTTAAAATGCAGAGGGTGGAGAAACAGGTGAAGTGACACTGTGAGGAGTCAAACAAACTAATATCAAGCACAGAACATTCTACAGGACAACTGTTTTACGTGCCAGTCAAACCAATCATGCGAAAAAGGGTGGAGAGTCAATAAGAAATTGACTGGATTACGGGATATTTGAGAAGCACAGCAACAAAATTCTGTATCAAGTTTCAAACTAACCTATTATAAAAGATGCTTCTAATATAACTGAGGAAATGTATTAGTGGACATTACACATGATCTGAGGAGGTAATTTTCTCTCTTTTACAAATGAACATTGCATTGCAGTTAAATTTTTGTATGTTTTTAATAAAAAACGCATTTTTAGCTGTATAACAAGAAATGTAAGGTGAAAGAACATATGTCTAGAGCTTTCTTTTAAATCCTTTTAAGAAAGAGAAGGGGTAAAGGTCTCAAAAAGATGAGATGATGGAAATTGGTAATTCTTGCGTTTGATTTTTTTGTTTACTCATACAAAGGTACACTGATTATCCTCCATTAAAAATGAATTTCAAATCATTAACACAAAGTGTCATGAAGTTGAATGTTTCACCCTATATAGAACCTACTAGACTAACCTGGTGCCACTTGGGATGTCTGCTTTTGAGTTTTACGTTAGCACACAGTTTATTTTGCTAACTCAGATTTCTTGATCTATCTCTCTGATCCAGATTTGACACCAATAGCCTATATGCACAAAATAGTTCAACATCTATTTGAGTGCTTAGTAAGTATGGGAGTGAAAGGAGGCACTGATAAATTAGATATGGTTGCAATCCACAAGGAATTCATTTATTATGTTATATGGATATATGAATCTAAATATACAATAAAATATTATGAGTGTTCTAGTAGACATAAATTGAAGGTGATATGAGGGAATAAAGGAGGAAATGATTGATTTTCCATGGAAACGTTAAAAAAATATAAAGACCTTCAAATAGGAATATTTATTCTGATCATTTTAAAAAGGTCAATAATTGGGATAAGAATCATAGTAAGTGGCATTATTGGCATTATTTTTGTAAAGAGCGCAAAGGCAGGGTGGTGCAATTCAAAATGAGAAGAAATAGCTGCAACGGTTGATACTTGGAATGTGGAATGTGCAAACTATAAATCTAGGAAAATTGGGATTTGTTAAAAAGGAAAAAATGCAGAAAGATTGATATTCTAGGCATTACTAAACTGACATAGATTGGTATCGACAATTTTGAATCAGAAAATCATGTGGTTTACTATACTGTCAATGACAGATTCATGAGGTTTCCCTGTCAAAAGATCATTCCAAGATCTGTGTCATCTGGGATATGACAATATTTATCCATACACAAAGAAATTCAGTCACGAAAACTATTCTTCAAATTCATGCGGCAACCACTAAAGTTGTTGTTAGGTACCATCCAGTAGGTCTTGAGACCCATAACGACCTTGTACACAACAGAACTGAACCAGGTTAGTCTGGGGCCATCCTCACATTGTTCCTATGCAATATGTTGCAATATGTTCACTAAAGCTAGTAATGCTTTAGAAAGTGAATTTGCTCTTAATCAAATTTTGCGTAGCCTTGAAAGAATGGAAATCCCAGGGCACTTGATTACCCATGTAGAACCTGTACATGGATCAAGAGGCATTTTTGCAAACAGAACAAGGGAACATAGCATGGTTTAAAGCCAGGAGTGGTCAGGGTTGTATCCTCTCATGACAGTTATTCAGTCTGTATGCTGAATAAATAATCAGAGAACCTGGATTCTAAAGAGGAATACGGGATCAGAGTTGGAGGAAAGCTTATTAAGCACCTGCAATCTACAGGTGACATAACCTCATTACTGAAAGTGAGGAGGCCTGGGGCACTTGCTGTGGCCGATCAAGGACTGCAATTTTCAGTATGGATTACAACTCGAGGTAAAGAAAATAGAAAACCTTACAACTTGACCAAATAGGTAACATCCTGATAAAGGGAGAACAGATGGATGTCATCAAAGATTTCATCTTGCTTGGACCAGCCACCAAGGCTAATGAAAGCAACGGTCAAGAAATCAAACAACACATTGCATTGGTAAATCTGCTGCACGAGACCTCTTTCAAGTGCTGAAAGCAAGGATGTTTCTTTGAGGACTAGCAGAGTAGCAAGTAGAGGAAGCTCCTCGACAGATGGACAGACACAGGGGCTGCAACAATGGGCTCGAACATCAGCACGATTGTGAGGCTGGTGTGGGACCGGGTGGGGTTTTGTTCCGCTGTAAAGGGGTTGCTGTGAGTCAGAAGTAACTCGAAGGCACCCGACAACGACAACAACAACCCTATACAAGGTCCTATGAGTCCAAAGCAACTCTTTGACAGTGCTTTTTAGGACTTACATAGAGAATCTGATCAACTTTGGCATTTTAGCCAAATTTCCACAAGTTTAATCTTTTAGTCTGATAATAATGAATTATCTCAATACGGCGTTTTTCTACCTCTAGGATTTGCCGTTAAGGATGCGATGCTACACAGAGAATTTTTGTTTATTTAACGTATCAATGCTGGTCAAATGTGGAGACAGTTAGCTCTAACTTTCGTCTTTCTTTGAGCTCATGAAAAAAATCACTTCAAAAAACTGCATGCCTCAACCATTCAACTGACACATAGACATGTCTCATTTCCAGAGATGAAACAATATGCTTACAAAAGTAAGGTATATGTTATGGAAAAAATACGGTGCAAACTTTTTTGGCCTCAAATACATAGAAGCATAGCTTATACTTTGGAAGTATGCCATGCCTTTAGATTAGTATGACTATGTCATCATATAAACCATCCATACAGATCCCTTTTTGCTCCCAACATTGCAAAATAAATGGGTGTCAGACACTGGAAATCTTTCAATAGGACCTCTTAATACCTCTTACCTCTTAAGGTAATCAGAGATCACATATTTCTCTAATAGTAACAGTAGAGAAGGCAAACTCTGGATAAAAAGAAGTGGAAAAGGAACTTGCAAAACAATTTTCCTAAAGCAATGGAGTTGTCAACTACATCTGGTTATAATTATGAGTTAAGTTTCTCTCTGATAGAAGGTTCACAAAGAATTGTTGATGCTCACATCAAGTATAGAAAATATATGTACACACATCTATAAAACATTTCTAGCAGAATAGAGGGACAAGATAATGACTAGTATAGGTAAACCAAAAGCAATGAAATTTATGGATTATTTATTTTGTGAACTGAGAGCTTTGTACAGCCATTCTGAAACTTTATTTGCTTCATAAAATATATTGGAAAGTAGGAGTACAGCATCCTGATAAATATAACATTTGCAATAAAGACAGATGTTCATACTGTGTGCCTTTTCTTTCCTTGTAATGTGCATGGGCACACATGGACAATACTGCCCCCTGGGGGGACAGGACTGATTTGAGGGGCTAGAAAAGTAGATTCCTACACATTATCGTGGATTATGGGCTATAGTACAAAGGTTTTTCCATTGTCAGCGGGGAGCCAAGTAATTTTTTCCCCCCCTGAAAATGTGGTGTTAGGCCAAATCAGTTTGGGAACCACTGACACACACCAACTTCTAAAGGTACTCTCTCCATCCTGCATACTGCTCCTTACACAAGCTGGAATCACCTGTGCTCAATAACACAGGCCGTCCTGGAGTGAGGATTAGGGTTAAAGACTGGTCATTAAAAATAGAAGATAAGACAGGTATACACAGACTCTACTTTCTGATAGTCATGAGTAAAGTGGAAGCAAATCTAAGGTTCACTCATAATGCAAAAAAGCAGCTTGAAAGGAAAGCTGCTTCCATAGATATTTCATTACACACTGGCTTTAAGAGCATTGCCCATATTAAATGCATGAGTAGTATCTGCCACATGGTTGGAGGGAAAAAAATCACTAAAATATAGATTAGAAAGAGTGAAGAAATTAATTTGAAAGAACTCCTAAAGTTTGTGACATACTGCCAAAGCAGAATACACCCATGCTTGTTCTCACTTATAGTGCAAGGTTTAAGCTGAGTTTAATGTGAAAACTATTTGAATACCTTTAAAGTCTGGAAATGATTTAGTACTTTTCCATGCACTCTGTTATTATATGTATCACAGAAGGACATACTATATGAATATAATGATTAACTTACCCTCCAGACTCATCTTTCCTCACTTAAATCATACAATTGCCTTTAATGTATTTCCATCATTCTTTATTATCAAGCCTTTAATTTTTTTTTATCACTCATGGAATCTGAGCAGCTTCTCTATGTGACCTTGACACAAGGTCTACCTTGACACATGGAAATAAAATTGGTCAGATGGTTTTGTGGCCTACGTCTCAGTGTTTCAGTGTGTGTAAGTCTTAGAGAGCTCTCCTGCTCTAATAAGGGTCTCATAAGACTTAGTTTTCTCCATCAATGAGGAAAAGATTGACGCTGTCAAGAATGTTGTCTTGCTTGAATCCACAAAGCAGCGGTCAAGAGAGAAAAAGACACATCGCCTTTGGGTAAATCTGCTGCACAACATTTTTGTAGAGTTTTAAAAGCAAGGATGTTACTTTGAGGACTAAGGTGGTCCTACCCCAAACCGTGGTCTTTCAGTTGCCTCATGTGCATGTTGGATATCAACAAAGGAAGACTGAAGAAGAATCGATGCATTTGAATTGTGGCTGGCGAAGAACATTGAAAGTACCACAGACTGCTAACAGGACAGACAAATCTGTCTTGCAAGAAGTACGTACAGAATGCTCCTTCGAGGCAAAGATGGCGAGACTTTGTTCAATTATTTTGGACCTGGTGTCAGGAGAGACCAGTCCTGGGGGACGGATATCATGCCTGGTAAAGTGGAGAGGTAATGAAAGAGAGGACGACCCTCAAGGAGATGGATTTGTACAGTGGCTGTAGCCATGGGCTCAATCAAGCTTAGGAACAATTGTGAGTATGGTGCAGGACCTGGCAATGTTTTCTTCTGTTGTGCATAGGGTCACTAAGTGTCATAAAGGACCAGATGCCACCCAACAACAACAAAACTTAATTTCTAAGTGCCTATCTTGTTGCCGCAGTAAGATATCATGGTGGCAATGTAGCCATCCAGATATGCATTCACTGTAATCTTTCAAAGACAGCTACCACTAGCATGGACACCACGCCATTTAGTGTTCTCTTCTGTTGAGAGAAATAAGAAAATGTGTTGTGGATGGTTTTAGCTGTTAAAGTACATTCGGTTCTCTCTGTACAGACATTGTACTTCTGTTCTAGCCTTATGCTCTGAGCTGTATACTCTCAAGAGACTAGCAGTTAAAAGGACTCTTGAGAGCAGGTCATTTATGTCAGCAGAGTGTTTTGTGAAATTAACACATTGTATTTGTCATAGGGCTATTGTAATGGAAATCTATTCTTCTACAGCTGACTCCAGAGACCACAAATCATTTTTCCCTGCCTGAAGCCATGTCTTCAAGGAAAAAACAGTAAGAAATGGCTGTAGGTTTTATGGAGGTGACTTTACTGGCAAAGAGGCACTAAAATGCATGAGACAGAGCCACAGTTGCATTACCTTAATCTTAAAAGTGACAGATGGAATCATTAACACCCTATGACAAAGGGAATAGAAAAATCTCAGTTCTAGATTTGCCAATATTTACCTTAAGGTGTTTTTAAAAATGAGCTGTGGGATTTGGACGGCAGGCACATGTCCTCCTGGTTAATGTTTTCTAGTAGTAATGGTGAGGAAGGGGAGGAAGATGAGGCTTTCTGCTCTCACCGAGATGAGGTGGAATCAACTCTATGACCGTGATGTGGACAGAAAGAAGAAGACCCCTTGATATGGTTTGGCACGGTGACTGTAACCATGAACTCAAACATAACCGCAACTATGAGGCTGCAGCAGGCTGGGTCGCGTTGCCTTCCGTTGGACGTGGTTGTTAGGCGTTCTAATTGCCTGAATGACTCCACCACCACCCACCAACACGGCGTGGCGAAATGAAAGCACCATTCTCCTAGGATATCTGGATTTGAGCCACACTCTGCAATTTCGGAACAGATTCCAATAACGAACATTTTGAGGAATGGGAGTTCCAGGACACTCACTGTCCTCATGTAGAACCTGTGCGCCGCGGGCAGGAGGCAGTCATTCGGACTGAAGGGGGTGGTTTTTGGTTTTTTCTCCTGAGGGATGTTTTTTGTGGGGGTGGTTTTTTTTCTCCTTCTTTTTTGGTTGGTGTGGTAACACAATGCTGGAAGACGGCGGCGTCATGAGTGATGACCTGCTGCTTATTAGGATGCTGTGCCTTTGCCTTGCTTTTTGTTAGTGAAGGTGACTTCAAGTTCTGGCTGTTCCTGGTCAAAGTCTGCCTACTTCCTTCCGTATGGCTCTTCATTGTATGTGCCGTCAATATCCTTCCTCCGTGCTTGGTTGGAGGCACACAATTGATTTTGTTTGTGATTTATTTTTGTTTGTGTCTATGTTGGATCCGTCGGGAGGGAGGCGTCAGTAAAAAAAAAATCGAAGCTGTGTGGCATGGGGCAAAACTGCACAAGAACACTTAAAAATGTTGAAGACCGCGAATGTCCCTCTGAGGACTAAGGTACGCCTGACCTCACCTCTAGGTCTTAATCACGTCACTGGCATGTGCATGTTGAACCATGAATAGGGAACGCGGACGAACCGATGCATTTAAATTGTGCTGTTGGTAAGGAACATTGAAAGTGCCACGGGCTGCCAGAAGGACAACCACATCTGTCTCGGGGACAGTGCTGTCAAAGTGCTGGGTAAAGTAGAAGGTTGGCAAGACACAGGAAGCCCCTCAGGGAAGGGAAATTGATTGACACAGCGGCTGCCCAGTGGGTTCCAATGTAACGTCAGTTGTGGTGACGGCTCCTCGCCGCGTTGTGTTCTGCTGAACACGGCGTCCCTGTGAGTTGGAGCCTCCTCGATGACAGTAAACACCAACAGCTACCATTAGCTGGCCGCTTAACTGTGTATATGTCACGTCATCTCGGTGGGTTTCCAGTTCTCTTTATTTGTAAAATTAAGGAGTTGGGACATCTACATTTAACTGGAAGAAATCTATTTGGTTTTGAGCAAACACTTATTTGGAGCCCTAAACTAAGAACAATTAGTTCTTATGACACAGCCGTACTCAAATACTTGTCCTCATGACGAGATCATTGACGATAGGGTGCCATAGCAAAACGTGGTGAAAATAATCAGGTGGTGCCTGACTATGTGAAAGAATAGTACTAGGAGTCTTAAAGACTTTTCTTAAAACAAGCATCTATCTGAGGTGACAGCTAAGTCCACGTAGGAGAAGCACACTGTCCTGTAAGGCAAAATGCGGGGCTCCTACCAATTTGTGAAATCCTGGTGTGGTGTAAGTGATTAAGTATTTCAACTTCTAACCAAAACACTGGCAGTTTTAATCCACCCAGAGGCACTGTGAAAGAAAAACTGATCACTCTGCTTCTGAAAAGCCTTAAAAACCCCATGCAGCCCTGATTCAGAATCTACTCCAGGACAACTGACTGTGTTTTTTGGTTGACTGTGGCTGTAGGTTTCCTCAAACCTCAGCCCTTGGAATAAACTCTAGCAGCACCATCTCAATCTGACTCAAGAAGATAGAGTCTTGGATTTTACAAGTGAACAAATAGTCCTGCCTCACTTACACAAATTTGGTATGGAAAAACTCTATTTTATCTCACAGCAGAACACTTATTTTCACATGTCTTTTCATGGTCAAAAAAAGTGGAAGGCCTTACAGCAAAATAGTCAAGCTCATCCCTGAAATCAGACTTAGTAATCAAAAAGTTAACAAAACATAAATTAAGCATGCATGTGAATAAAACAGAGACATACCAAATAACTGCATTGAAAGAAAACATTTTTGCATACATGAAGTATTAATAATTTATGACCACAATATCCCTTCCTGATTTTCTAAATGCTCTTATAAGCAGAAGAATTAAATTTAGGAAAACTTCCTTAATATAAAAAATAATTTGATTTTAAACCAAAAGTAAATATCCTAATTAACCGTGAATCACTAGAGATATTACAATCCATTAAAGAATAAAATAAAGATTAGGTTGCTTTATTGGAAGTAAGAATATAATGTAAACACTAAATTCATGTTAATCATGGCTTTGTTTGTTTATCTTTATTTAATAACAGTCAACATTCAAGAAATACTTATTAGATTCCAGTCATGTGCCAGGAAATGGGTGAAGCCTTTGGAACTTTAGTGATGAATGGACCACAGTTGCTGCAATTAGGGAGTTGGTGGTGAAGAGTGGAGAAAAATAAAATACCCAGGCACTGTTAGGATGGCTATGACACGTGCCGTAATAAAGATAAGAGCTGATTGCTCAGGAAGCACTGCAGAAGGGGACACTACTGCAAGAAAGGGGCTTTTATTGTGAGTCACAGTGAATCAGTGGTATTCAGGGAGGAGAGAGATTTCAAGAGGAGCACATGTTTCAGATAAAAGAAGTGGAGGCAAGTGAAAAGTTTACTGGTCTGATAGGAAGTTGGGGGAGCTCCCAAGACGATAGCCTTAAATCACCCTTCATATCTGGAAACTAGCTCATCACCATAGCTCATCACTTAATATTCAGCCAAACAATGGGCAGATCTATAAGGGGAACAGTAACTCTAGGGCCACACATGCGACACACATAAGGGCAGCATTTGCCCGAGGACGAGGTCCAGGAGGGTGAGGAGAGGAGGCGGCATGGCAATGGGAAGCACAAGGGGACAGGATGACAGGTGGTGCTCGTGACCTGTGCAGCTGATAATCAATGGCGCGAACCAAGATGTGCATAAATTGTTGACTGGGAAACTGGTGTGCTCTGCAAACCCGCCCCCAACCGAACACGAAAAGTCGTGGGGTGGGGAAGAGGGAGACAGCTTTTAGTCTCAAAAACAAGACAGTCAAATAGTCCCCAAGAAGCTCAGTCCCACTGGTATGAAATGAATTGTGTCACTCTCCTACCTCCTAATATACATTACAATCCTAACCTCAATCTCTATGGATGTCATCTTGCCTGGAGATGAGATTTTCTTTATTAATGAGGGACTATTAGGATCCTGTATTTTAAACTTGATCACTTTTGAGCTAAAAAAAAAAAAAGCAGATTAGATACAGAACACACCTGAAATCAAGAAGAAACAGATAAACAGGGCCACTGAGGCCGAGACAAGCATCTTTCCCTAGAGGAGAAAGAGAAAGGAGAGAGAGCGCTCTGTTTTTATTCTTCTGGCCTCCTGAACTAGAGGAAACCTTTGTTTTGTTTTAAAGTCACTTCTTGTGTACCACTACGACAAGAGCACTAAGCAATTAAGACACCCACTAATTTCAGTTTTGATGTTTTAAAGATAACCAAAATATTATATGCCCATCTGACTATGGGTTGGTATTAGCAATTCTTATGGAACAGTGCCTTTAACTACGACTAGCTTGAAGTCATTTCCAGTTAGAAGAGAGGCAGAGGAATCTACTTCCATACATGCCAGTGCTTAGAATTCCATTGTGTTGTGATTTTCCTTTTTTGACTCCAATGTTAATGTCTTATTTCTGTGGTAAGGAACCCTGTGGCTCAGTGAGTTACTTGTTGGGCTGTTAACCACCCTGGGAGCATAATGAGTCTTTCTGCTCCCATGAACTTTAGAGCCTTGGGACCTCACAGGGCAGTTCTACTCACTCCTTCAATGTCGCTGAGCTGGAGTCAACTCAATGGCAGTGAGTAAAACCTTTGTATTTAGATAGAAAGACTATCTAAATAGACTCTTATTCACTCCCACTTGAGTCAACTACGACCCCCAGCAGCCCTATAGGACAGAATAGAATGATCCTGTGGGTTTCTGTGACTGTAGAAAGCCTCATCTCTCCCCCATGGAGCAGTTGGTGGCTTCGAACTGCTGTTCTTAAGGTAAGCAGCCCAATACATAACCCACTACACCATATGTAAACTAGAACCTGATAAGGCAGAAACCTGTCAGAGCAGGGAAGTTCAAAGATTCTCCAGTAATAGGGAACAATAGGAAAGTGGTAAGACTGAACCTGATCAAAGACAGAAGAATTACAAGACTCAGAGACAAGGTAGTCCTGCCAAGTTCTGGCCCCCACTGGTTTCCTGGTGTTCAATCTCTACCCCAGAAACTCCATAACATGTCCAGCTTTCTCAACACTGTGGGGCCAGCTTCAGATGACTGGTCTTGACAACTTCACACCATTCAGCGTTTATAACAGAAGACCTTGATTAGGTCATGTCTGCAAGCCAAATAGAATTTGCATCAAATCTGGAAATCATATTCATCGAGTTGGAATTTCCTACCCCTCTTCTCATGTTTGCATCCTTCAGCTATTTAATAACGCTCTGGATATTTTCTTTTTTCATGTGAGATAGAACATTGTATTCACAGAACAAATAATTCTCACATTTTGTGTCAGTAAGTATCTTTGCTTATCTCTAAAACAAACTTCATCTTTGGCTTGCAGTTAGAAAGTCATTTTGAGGGAGAGAGGGTTTCCTGTGGCAATTTCCATCGGCAAGTTCACAATTTCTACTCTTGGCCTTGAAAACTATCCCCTAAAACTCTCACACCTCAAACAGTTTCTAGGACATAATGACCAGTCAATAAATACTTACTGTACAAATAAATAAACGGCGATGGAGGTCTGGTGGCCCAATGATTAAGTGTTCAGCTGTTCCCCTACATATGCTGTTTTCTTCATGAGAGAAGAGACCTGGAGATCTACTCCCTGAGAGGACAGAGTTAGGATAGCCCAGCTCTCCCGGGGCAGCTCTATTGTCTCATATGGCTTCACTGTGAGTCAGACTTGATTCGACGGTGCCTGAAAACAAGTCCGATTTGACTCAACACAAAACAACCAACAGAAACTAGGGTCAATTTAGTGTGGTATGAATG
>NW_022103898.1:74391307-74392521 GCF_000313985.2 Echinops telfairi | reverse complement strand
ACACACACACACACACACACACACACACACACACTAACCCAAACTCCCTGCCATCAAGTTGATTCAACACATCATGACCTTATGTAGGATTTCTGAAGCTATAAATCTATATAGGTTCATCTTTCTTAATAGGAGCAGCAGGAGGGTTTGAACTACCTACCTTGCAGTTACCAATCTAAAGTTTACCCAATAGAACCATAGTAAATCTTATATTTCTAAAATTTTGTAGGAAGAAATATGTAAGGAATTGCTGGTAATGTATTGGAAATGAAGAGGGAAAACCTGCAGGTAGGAAACTTGTGCTGAGGGTAGAGTCTCATGGCATGATCTGAAGTGTCCCGTGTAATGTGATGAGATTCACTCAACAATGCTCAAGTAATTGCCATCGGCTCTTCATGTAGGAGTGTGATTCCTGACAGGTAAGTCAGTGCCAGGGTCTGTTAAATCCATTTAGAGGACATGTCCCATGTAATGTAAATGTCCTAATTAGCTAAAAAAGGTGGTTTGAAGTCTCCAAGTCTGGTTTATTTAATTGGCATTATTATTTGTCACTGTGGCAGAAGTTTGGGGAACAAATTAAAAAGTAAGGATTTCTTTTGATGAAATATAATAGCATGACAATTAAATGAAATTGATATATGCCTTGGGATTTTTCATTTCCTTGATATGCCCTTTGTAATGCAAATACAATGTGATGCTACTTTTAATCAAGATGTTAGGCAGATGCTAGGTTTGAGGTAGTTTTCTAAGTCACAAAACTTCAATAGTTCCTATATTTAAACACTGCTGCAACTATTGTTAGGCAATCTTTAGCAAAATTTTGCTTGCATGTGATGTCAATTAAATTGTTCTATAATTTTCACCTTCTGTTGAGTCACCTTTCTTTGGAATGAGCACAAATACAGATCTATTGCAGTCATGGGCCAAGTAGCTATCTTCCAAATGTCTTGGTATAGTTAAGTAAATGTTTCCAGTGCTCCATCAGCTTGTTGAAACATTTCAATTGGCATTGCATCAATTCCTAGGGCCTTGTTTGGTTTCAGTGTATCATGAATCTCTTTCTTCTGTACCATTTATTCTTGTTTATATGCTACCTCTTGAAAGGCTTGAATGTTGATTAGCTCTTTTTAGTACCACGAATCTGTGTGTTCTTTCTTTTTGGTCCAGTGACTTTGTTGTAGCCAACAACAGTCGCAAGAGTACATTTACTGGGA
>NW_022103898.1:74374252-74390237 GCF_000313985.2 Echinops telfairi | reverse complement strand
GCATCGCGCTTGATAGAGTGGAGGGGCACCGAAAGAGAAAGGACCTCAACAAGAGGGACTGGCACAGTGGATGACTGCCACCAGTGGGCTCCAACCGAGAGCGGTTATGAGGATGGAGAAGGATCGGGCAGGGTTTCTTTCTGTGTGGCACCTCACAACAAAAGTTACATATGAAAACAATTTTTATAGCTCCACTAGGGTTTTATTCAAAATTTGGGTGGGTGACACCATATTGCTGTTGGTAGATACCCTCTACTTTATCAAGCATGATGTCCTTTACCAGGTACTGATCTCTCCTGATAATATATGCAAAGTATGGGACACAATAGGGTATTGGAATGGTTAATAGCCTAATCCAATGGAACCACGGGTAATGTTTAATGGTATTAATCCAGGGTCAGGGAAGGCAACTATGACATCATAATTGTCTCCTTTTGTCCTTGGTAACCAATTTAGAAGTGACATGTTGTTAGTGCTCATGAATGGAATTTTACTGTTTGTAACCCCAGGTAAAACAAAATAGCTCAGCCCTGCACAGCCCTCATGATCATTGCTTTGTTTGAGACCATTATTGCAGCCACTGGGTCAATTTGTCTCATTGAAAATGTGCTCATTTTTTGTTGACTTTCCACTTTACCAAGCATTCTAGCCTTTTCTAGAGACTAGGCCTTCCTGATAACATGTCCAAATTTTGTGAAATGAAATCCTGTCATCGTTGATTCTAAGCAAAATTTCTAGTTGTATTTCTTCCAAGACATATTTGTTTATTCTTCTGGCAGTCATTGCAATATTCGATATTCATCACCAGCCATGAATCAAATTCATCAACTCTGTCACTTCCTTATTCATTGTTCAGCTTTTGTAGGCCTATGTGGTGGTTGGATTTATTATGATTTGGACCAACCACACTTAGTTTTCAAAGTGCTACCTTTCCATTTTACTAATGTAAAGAGACGTTTTGCAACAGATTTGCCTAGTGCAGTAAGCTGTTTGGTTTATTGACTGCTGCTTCCATGAACACTGATTTTGATCAGCAAACAAACATCTCAAAAGCTTTATCCCTTTCATGCAATTAAAGCCAACTCTACTTTGAGGAAGCAGATCTTCCCCAGTCATATTTTGAGTTCTTTCCCATTGGAAGCACTGTACACTTCACTGTTTCAAACAATGTGCCACTTCTATATATAACATGTTCCCATGGCTTTTATTTTTTTTATTTTTTTAAGAACAGCACCAAAATATTCTTTCTAGTTAGTCTTTCTCTGGAAACCTTCCTGAAACCCATCAACCTTGGATGACTCTGCTAGTATCTGAAATACTGGTGACTTCGCTTCTAGTAACTGCCAAACAACCATAGTACAACAAACTGATAAGTGGTGGGGAAATGACATAGCCCTCCACAAACTTTGGATTATAAAAGTATTCTTCCAATTCTGCAGTGGGACCAAGCTGAAAGAAGTTTGCAGGAGAACCGGGCTCCTTCGGTGAGAGAGAAGAAAAGAGACTAAAACCCCATTCCTTCCTTAACTCATTAAACATTTGAGGTCTACTTTATGTAAGCATAATTCTAGGTGCTGAAAACGGAGTGGTGAACAAACCAGACAAAATGACCTTGCCCATTTGGATTTACTGCCTAGTAGAAGAAGAGAGTCAAAACAAATAGTAAATATTTGTAAACAATAGAATGTTAGAATGTATTCAACAAATGCTATAGAGAAACATTCATCAGAAAAGACCAGGGGAGTTGTCTTGGGAAGTTGAGAAAGAACAGAGGATTTTATGGTTTTAAACAAGTTGGTAATTTCTACATGAGGAAATTAGTTGAAGCAAAAATTTGAATCCTGTGGGAGAACAAGAAATTTGGATACCTAGGGAAAAGATGCTAGCCATGGAAGAATCTCTTTTATTGTAACTAGAGACTGACCTTGATACTCACCGCCATTGAGTTGATGCTAACTCACAGAGATGCTATAGGACAGGGTAGAAATGTCCCTGTAAGTTTCTAAGATTGTTAACACTTTACGGGAGTAGAAAGCCCTGTCTTTGAGTGCCTAGTGGTTTTGAACTGCAGACCTTATGTTAGCAGTTCAACTAGTAACCACTACACCACCATGGCTCCATCGTCCTTGATACTGAAACATATTAGAAATATAGTGGCAAGGATCCCAGTTCTAAACCTTTGAGCAGCTTCAGAATTCCCAAGCAGTTGGTATGCAGCATCCTGCAAGAAGGAAGTAATCAGTTGACAAAATTCCTTTGGAGTTTCAAGAAGCAGGAAATACATAGATTATAAAGGATGATGTAGAATAATTTCTGTTTTAAAAGTTTTATTGACAATTCACATATCATACATTTCAATGGTTTAAACAATTAAAAACAGTTGTGCAACCATCACCACCATCAGTTTTTGAACATTTTCTTCATTCTTGTACTCATTATTATTAGCTTCGCATTTCCCCAGGCTCTCCTGCCATAGCCCTAAGAAACTACTAACCCAGTTACTATCTTTCTATATTTGCTTATTTTATATTCCTTGAGTGAATTAGTCACTAGGTCTGGGGCTCAGGGTCATAATCTCAGAGTACATTATAGTCCACAAACTCGCTGTTCAACATCAGCTTTTGGGGAGCAGTGGCTATGAGTCGTCTTAAAAGCTGGGTCTTAATAGCTTTTGCCTGTTGACGTTTCCTTGTCAGGACTAAGGAAGTGTGAATAAAATTGAAGGCACATGCAAGCAGTCCGATGGACCGATGGAACATATGAGCATCAACCTCCACAACACTGACAGGAGAAGGACTAGCTGGGGCCCAACCGTTCTGAAAGGGGTCACATTAGACAGTCCTGAATAGAGGGGAGGAAAATGTGGAAGAAAACTCAAAATCACAAAAAAGGTCAGGCTTCTTGGTCAGAAATTGGTGCAATCCTTAGTCACCCAACAGGTTTGGAATTGAACTCACCATGTGGCTGAATATTTCAACCAAATGATAGATGTCTATAAGGTGAATAACACTACTCCTAGTGCGGCACACACACCTTAAAACAATCAACCAGTTGAGTGGGGATAGGGTAGAAATTACCTAAAGAGAGAGCGCAGGTGCATTAGGAAAGAAGGAAGGATGGCAATGGGAACCCAGGGAGGAAGTGGGATGAATAATGTAACATTGTGACGCCAATCAATGACATGAAGCAAAATTCGTATGAATTGTTAAATGGGAAATTGATTTTCACTGTAAACATTCGTCAAATACATTTTTTTAATTAAAAATTGGTATGTTATCAATAACATTTATTTATGGAATGCTCATTATCTATCACTTGATGTACTTACTGGTTTCCAAGCAGGATTTCATTAAAACTGACCAAAAACAACTATAAAAACAAAACACCCAAATGTATTGCCATTAAATTGATGTCCACTCATAGCAACCCTATAGGACACGGCAGAACTGCCCTTGTGAGTTTCCAAGATTGTCTCTGTTGATGAGAGAACAAAGTCTGATCTTTCTCACTCGGAAGGGCTTCTGACCTATGGTTAGCAGCCCAACTTATAGCTACTATTCCACCAGGGCTCCTTTTAAATGGTCCATTACATTAAATGATAAAGCCCTGACTTTGAGTTGTGCCCATTTCATAATGATGCTATAGGAGAGAATCGAACTGTCCCGTTGGGTTTCTGAGGCTGTGAATCTTTATGGGAGTAGATTCCTCATCTGTCTCTGAAGAGTGGTTGGCAGTTTCCAAATACTAACCTTGTGGTCAATGCAACTCACTACAGCACCAGGAGTCCTTAAATGATCAGTAGGCTTACCCAGTGCTGCCTAGCCTATCCCATTGCCTAATGTGGGTCAAAGTGGAGTTTCACTCCATTGTGGAGTCAGTGGTCGTTGTCATACAAAAGTTGATCACCAGACCTTTTTTCTGCTGCTCTTCTAGGTGCAATTAAACCTCCAATATTTCCGTTAGTAACTGAGTGGAAACTATTTGTGCCCCGTGAAGATACTAAATTAAGGAAACACACGCACTACTATTGAGTAGTACTATTTCTGACCTATAGCAATCCTATGGGTAGAGTAGAATTGCTCCTTGTGGGTTTACGAGGCTGAAAATCTTTACGGGAGTAGAAAGCCTCATCTTTTTCGCTTGGAGTGGCTGGTGGATTCAAACCACAGACCTTGTGGTTACCACACCCACTACTCCACTTGAAGCTAAATAATTTTACCAGTCGGTGGAGAGCACATAGTAAGCACATATTAGGCTTAAATCTGCAAGGTCAGCAGTTCAAAACCACTAGCAGCTTCACGGGGAAAGTCAGAGCTTTCTACTCCCATTTAGTGTTACAGCTTCAGAAACTCAGAGGGGCTGTTGTAATCGGCCCTATAGGGTCACTGTGAGTCAGCATCAGCCAGGTGGCACAGAGTGAGTAGTAAATGATGGACCTAGGACTTTAACCTTGGCAGTTTAGGTCCCACATTATAGAGAAAAGTACATTCCTGTCTAAATCCACTTAATAAGAAAATAATTTTAAAAAATTCTCATCCTTTTTTCTGTAATTATAATTAAGAAATTTTTAAGAAGCACATTAAGAAACTAGAATTTAAGGTGCCTTCAGACATTGTTACAGATGTGTAAAGCAAGTGAAACCCCAATTATCACATCCTCTCCCATGGAAAGCTGTCACTTAATATAGTGGATTCCTACATATCCTTTTTGGCACACTTGAACGCAGATGCTTAAGACAAGCTGAAGAGGGTGAGTGGGAAGGGAACACCAAAATAAATCTTTTTCTTTCAGCATGTGCAGGAAGACAACTAGGGAATTACATGTAAAACTCATCTGTGAGCTGTGGCCTCTGAATATGAGGCAGCAGATTTCTTTCTCACAATTTCCTCTGAGTGTTCAGAAAACAAATAACACACACCCGTTTTTATCACTGTCACACCCCTTTAGCAACCTTCTTCTAATTTTTGTTCTCACCTAGATCCTCTGTTATGCACCATCATTTCCTGAAAAACATTTGCATGAAACCTTGAAACAATGCCAAGACTTAGGAAGAAAACTCTTATACCAGGTTTATTGTTTGTTTTTAATTTTTAATAATTGTATTGGAAGCTCTTATAGATAACTTATCATTCCATAGTTCAATCACATCAAGCAGTATGGTAAAATTGCTACCCAAATCAGTTTCGAGACATTTTCTTTCTTCTTTGAATTTGTTGATATCAGCTTCCCTTTATCCCCTCCCGTTCTTCCCCACCCTACCCTCAGGGGCTTTTTGCCATATCTTACACAATCCAATTTACCTATTCACATACAATTCTCTTGTTCAATCCCATCGAGTGGGATTATACAGTCATCAATGCTGTCAGTTCCTATCCCCACCCCCCCCACCTCTCTCTCTTCCCACACCCTTAGGGAACCATTACTCCTGTTACTGTTTCTGGTGGGTTAGGTATCTTGGCTTTCATGTGCCAAATTATCTTAAATATATAAATGAACATACTTAAATTTAACATGATTAATGAGGTAAAACAAATAAAAACCATAATAATAAGAGGAGGAATATTAAAGAACTAGAGGATAGTTATGTGGTTCATCAATGTTATACCACATGCTAAATTTAATATCCCTTCTGTGTGGGCCTTCTGAGAGGGAGTGTCCAATTATTTTACAGGTGGATTTTGGATGTCCACTACATCCATGCCCCTTTAGTTTGATTTGCTTGCTTGTTTTTGAACTTCTGATACCTCTTCCCATTGACACCTCATGATCACACAGGCTGGTGTGGTTCTTCCATGTGGACTTTGTTGCCTCACTGCTAGATGGCCACTAATTTAGCTATAAGTTTTTAAGACCCAAGATGTTATATTGTTTTATAGCCAGACACCATCAGCTCTCTTCACCACATTTGCTTTTGTTTTCAGTGATTGTTTCAAGAAGGTGAGCATCATACAATGACACATTAGAACAAACCATTCTTGTATTGAGGTAAGGTTTAAGTAGAGGCACAAAGTCCACCTGTGTCCTTATTGCATTTGCATATATATACATATGTAAACAATTGCACATTTTATACACACATATAAATATAAATATATAAATATTTAACAAACAAAATAAAAATAAATAAATAAATAAATAAATATAATATATTTAATATTATAATAAATATTTTATTTATTAAATATCATATATTATAATAAATATTTAATATTATGTAAGTAATAATATTATATAATAAATATATAGTATTATAAAATAAATATTTTATTTAATATTATAATAAATATAATATGCAAATATAAATGTCTTATATATATATATAAAGCCCCAAAAGCTCATTTTAAAAAGAGGAATGTATAAAACAAAAAGTATTCTCTCAGCAACTAATCTCAAGTAAAAATTATCATAACAATATTTTCTATGAAGATATCACATAAAGAATGCCTCATTCTTTGATAAAAACAAAAGATTAATGTCATTACATACCTATTTGAATGACTTCAAAACACTTATACTGAACTTCTTAGATAATCCACCATACATATATCTTCTTTTGAAGTATTTAGCCCACTGGTCGGCATACTTTTGAGATAGAAGAGCCAATCATGTGCATCACAAAAATTTTTAAATTATTTGAGAGCCATAAAGATATTTTTAAAAACAAATGAAATCACCACTATCTGAATAGTAATAAAATTTTTACAAATTGATTTTCATTTCTAATCTTCCTTCAGAGCTGCATGTACATATTGGAAGAGCAGCATATGGCAGAGAGCTGCATTTTGCTGACCTGGCAGTTAGCCAGTTGCCTCTAAATTTTATCTTATTTTGTAATATAAAAGTTTGGTATTCTGATTTCTTCAAAATGGATGGGCTTATTAAAAGCATGTGTTGTAATAGTTTTGCTTGATGTTTCCCTACTTCTCTAAATGAGTGTATCTTAGTTATTCAGGCCAACAAACTAACTAGTTATATAGGCATACTTTATCTATATGAAGGAGATTCAAATTTTTGTGAAAAAATAAAATCAGAAGGACGGAATTTTTCCACAAAGTCTTTGAAGATCCCTTGTCTCTGAACAACACCAACTGCCTGTGATCTCAGTGAAAAGTGTGGTTTTTGAAGCGTCTTTGTTTAGCTTTTCCTGCTACTGTATTTTTAAGAAGCCTCATCTTCAGGGTAATGGGAATATCAGAGAGAACAGGATCTGAATTTCAGGCTAAAGCTTGCCTCATTTTAGTGACAGGATAAAATCACTAAGAAATAGAACCTTCACTTCTCTAGTCAAATTAACCCTTTTTAAGGAGTTAATTAAGTGCATCAATCTCGGGTTCTTCAGAGCCATCACTAATTACATGGTACATAGCATGAAACTAGGTGTGTACAAGGCATATAGAGTTATTGCCTTCTAGACAGATTTCTTAGTCTTCCTTCAGATTAAGGAACCACATCTTGCTGTTCTTTCCATATGTTGTCTTTGGACTGTAGTATGCATTGCAGAGTTACATAATTTAGACTAGAGTCTAATCAGACTGTAGGTACTACATTCCTATGTCTTCTTTCATTTTTAAGGGGCTATGTCTCGATGTCCCTTGCCTGTATTTCACTATGGCTACTTACACAAGTGTGTTAGACAGGGTTCTCTAGAGAGATAAAACCAAATTGCTGATAATTTAATATATTTATTTGTAAAGATAATTAGATATATAACACAAGAAATGAACTGTTAAATTATATACAGATATAAATATAATACAAGAAATGAACAGTTAAATTATAAAGCAGTACAAATGGCTCAGTGCAACTCACTCCTGTGAGAGAGAGTTGTGAGACACTAACAGTCCTTTGAGACTAGTTTGCTACCAGGTCTTTCTCTCTATATAGAGAGAGCTAGGTTATCTCAGCACAGCAGGCAATCACAAGGCAGGTCACCAACTGTCAGCCAGGTCACCAACTGCCAGTCCCCAGCTCCAGAGCTGTCTTAAAGGGACCTCAACTTACAGCGACACAGTTCACAGGCTAGGCTTCCCACAGGTAGTGTAGCCTGTAAATTGAGGCACAGGACAAGCAAGGCAGCCGCACACTGGTCCGTTGATCAAAGGGCGAGAAACAAGAAAGGCAAGGCTCACAGAGACATTTATCTCTCCGCCCTTCAGTTAATCTCACTTGTGTTTATCGGCCAGGCTGGCACAATAAACTATCTCAAGTGATACCTGAACTTCTTTTTCATCTTCAAACACATGACTAGTACCCGGTTAGCCTTACAGAAACGTAGGGCTTTCAAGTTGATTCTTCCCCATGGCAAGCTTATGGGGTAGAGTAGAACTGCCTCCTACAGTTTCCAAGGCTATACATCTTTCAGTAGACCGCTTCTTTCTCCCACTGAGTGCCTCACGGGTGGCCTTTTGGTGAATAGCTGACTGCTTTAATGACTGCACCATCATGCCTTGCTTCCAGAGACCCTTAGTAAATGTTTGTGTGTGTGTGTGTGTGTGTTTAATGTATAACTATTGGCATTGAATGATGACCTAGTGTTGACTTAATTTCTCTCCATTTTCATTTGCATAGTGATTTCAAGCTATAATGCTCAGCAACTCAAACTTTCTAAGCTCATTATTACAATTAAATTGTTCATACTTTTCCTTTATGATAATGAAAATTCTAACTGTTAACAATAAAGTTTACTCTGTTTTCTGCATGACCAGACTTTGATTTCACATTAGAAGGCAGAACATCCTGGCTTTTACACTTCTTAGCAGTCAAGCATATTTTGGTGGTTGGATAAGGCGTGTTTCATTATAAACCCAAGTCCCCATGTCTATCATAAAATTTCAATCCATAGTTCTAGCAAAGAAGACCAAGTTATCTTTTTTGCTTTTCTTTTGCTTAACTTTGTTGTCAAAATCAATATTCATTTGGGTTCATCAAAATGCCAATCAGTTCATTTTCTTGGATACACTTGTCAACAAAATCTTCATTTTGTTGTCCAATTGTTCTGCGTCCTTGAGAGACTTAGAAAGCCAGTTGCCAGGCTAGCACTGAGTGATAGTTACTCTAATGAGATTTAGTGGTCCCTCGCACAAATAGAAGCCCAGACTGTCAGTCATGCTTAATACCTAATTTATGTAGCAATCTAGAAACTGTGTTTTACATTCATCTCCCACAGAGAAGCCATTATGACCATGTTTGTAAATGTTATGTCCAAATAGCATGTTGATTTGTGAATATTTGATCAATTACCCAGTTGTTTAGCTGTCAAATGATCTTGGCAATGAATTTATTCTAAATTGATCAAATTAAACAGATTGTAATAGTTGCAGAATCTGTTGTCAATTTGAGACTTAAGAGTGAAGGGGTGGAGTTTAGCCTGTCAATCAGTTCACTGCTTGATGACCTCATTTGGAGGCACTAAGGAGAGAAATAGGTCACTGGAGGTGGGACACACACTCACTTCCTGGAAAACATGCCTGTTGAGCAGACACATGGAGCTAAGCTTGAGCCCTGGAGCTGAAGGAGCCATGTGGACACCCCTGCCAACATTGAGGTGCTTCCCCTGTCACTGGATCCACAAGATTTTCCATCTACTGGCCTGTGATCTTCCTGCATTCCATGCCATCGAATGTGTTGCATGAGTCTAAAGAGGAATTTACAGATTGGTACTGGACATATGGGCTAATATCAGACTTATGGACTTGATCTGGACTGGGCTAGGATGTTTTGTTAATGTACAATTACTCTTTATATAAAGTTCTTTCTTATACACATATGAGTGTCTCTGTGAATTTGTTTCTCTAATCTACCCAGACTAACCTGAAGCAGATATTTCCCATTCTTTTACTGTACAAAATTAAAAAAGCAAAAGAGCAACACCAATTCAAAAACACACAAAAACCACCTCACTGCTATCAAGTTAAGTTTGACTCATGACAGCCTTATGTGTTACCAAGTGGAATGGTTTCATTGGTTTCTCTTAACTGTAATCACCTGACTTCTCCTCTGTAGTGAGACTGGGTTGTTTGAGCCAAGCACCTTCAGGCTCATAGTCACTTGCAAATTCTTCATGCCATTCAGGGTATATGAGGGGTTTTAAAATCTTGTGAGTGGCATGTGAATCAGATGTCAATAAAACGATTAATTTTTTTTAAGTTTGTAGAAAAATGTCATTATCTTTTTGTTCTATTTGTCCATGATCTTTTAGAAACCCCCGTGTGTGTGTGTGTGTGTGTGTGTGTATGTGTGTGTGTGTGTGTGTGTGTACAAAACCTTGGTCAATTCATCATTTTCTTGTGTACAATTCAGTGACACTGATAACGTCAGACTGTGCACCAACATTTTATATTAAATAGACTGTTTATCACTAAGAATAGCCTACTTTAACAAATAGCTCCCACATTGTGGTAGATACATAATCGTCTGTCATTTTGAGGACTGAGAGTGCAGAGGCAGAGTCTAGCCTGTCAATCAGATCATAGTCAATGAGGCCTCTGTGTGGGCATGGCTTTCTCCTGAGAATTCTGGGAAACCCGGTACTTCCTCCTTGGAGGTGGGAGACTCTCTGCTCACACCCTGGGAGACATAGCAGCTGACAAGACACATGGACACACCCTGATGCATAGACTCCTGCCAGTGCTGAGATGTTTTTTAAGTTTGTAGAAAAATGTCATTATCTTTTATCCAAAGACTTTCTACCCACTGGCCTGTGATCTTCTACATTTGACATCATTGCATGTGTTTCGTGAATCTGAAGAGGACTTTATAGATTGGTATTGAACATATGGGCTAATATCGCACTTATGGGCCTGATCTGGACTGGGCTGAGGTGTTTCCTCAATGTTCAATTGCTCTTGTATATAAATCTCTTTCTTATACACATATGTGTGTCCATGGATTTGTTTCTCTAGTCTACCCAGACTAACACACACATCTCAGTGACTTCATACAATAAAAATTTCTTGTGCAATCACATCTCAATAAGGATGAGCTTTGGAAGGAATCACACTCCATTCCATTCAGTCATTCAGGACCTCAACTTCCTTTCCTCTTGAGCAATACCATTTCTGGGCCCATAAAGTTTTCTCTGTTGACGAAGAATATAGGAAAGGAGTACAAAAAATGATATATCAAGCATTTTAATATGCAGGCCTGAAAATGTAAGATATGGCTTTTGTGTACATCCCGTCATCCAGAATTTGGACATGACCACATTCTATTATCAAGGTAAGTCTAGAACTATGATTCAGCTGTGTGCCTAAGAGGGAAAAGGAGTTTGGTAAATGTTTATCAGGGTCTGCTGTGAATTGTACCATATAAAGATGGACTTTTAAAAAATATTATTTGCCGACACAACCTAGACAGGGTAGACATAAAGCTAGTAGAATAACAGTTGCATAGGTCTATGAAAATATATATTTAGAGTACACAAAAATGATGCCTATACTTTATATTAAACTTCAATATATTTAGAGGGATGTATTCTGCAAATTAATTTATTTGCCTAATAGAATACATTTCCATTTTGTCTGGAAATCTGTTTTCCTTTGGCAGATACTAAACCAAAACCCCAAAACAGCCAGGCCATTGAGCTGCTTCTGACTCATAGGAATCCTATACAGTGTTTTGTTCAACCCAGCCGTAAGGCCCCAAGGAAACTCTGTCGTCCAGAGCAGCTTTCAAACACAAGTTCCCACTTGACATCTTGGAGGACTGCCCCTCTGTAGTTTGGAACAGAACACAGGCTAGTCTATTCTAATAGTGTTTAAAATGGTTTGTTGCAAGCTTAAAGTAAGTAGTCTTGTTGGAGCTCTCATTGAAATGGAGAAATTTTCTCTCGCTATAAAGCTAGATTCATTGAATTTATTTTTGTGGGCCAAATATTCATCTAACAATAGAAGGCAGGAGGCAAATAGATTTTTGCTGGGATAGTCATCAAGATGCTTACCTCCAGTGGGGGACTGGGATTAAGAAGGAGATGGAGGAGAAAAACTCTCCAGGCCCACCCATCGTGAGAAATATGACAGCTGAATCCAATAGCAGTAGTCTGAAACCACCATGACAAGAAGCAGAAAAAGGATGAACATTTGGACAATGTTCCTGCCCACACACACGCAACTGCAATGGGAAGAATCCCCCGCATTAATAGGCATCTGATAGTTTGCATATTAAGGGGATCAGTAAATGCTCTCTGGTTTATGTTTGGTGTAAATACTGTTTTTCTTATCCCGCATTATGAAGTCGTGGATCTATTAGAAGAATTTGTGCTATTTGTATTTAGTAAGAAACAGTAGAAAATATGGAAAGATGTAAAACTAGTAAATAGACATCAATAGAAAGGTTACATTTCTTTTGTCATTGTCATCAACATTATGTATTTGATATAAACAATATTATGAAATAAAAGCTATAATATAGAAAATTGTTCCTAATAACTAAGACTTGTCCCCACCCCACACACGCACACACAAATACACACACATGAGAGTAAAAGGCCTTGCTACAATATCATAGAAACCTTCATTAAACAAAAAATAGCAAGCTATGGATCTATTGTTTCTCAACGGGTCCTTTCTCCAGGTCTACCCACTTCTGTTGACAATGCTCCCATCTCTCTAGCCCTTCCCTAAAGAATTCTGGGGTCTTTCATTTATACCACAAACAACTCAAAACGGCAATCTTGGTGGCTATTTTGGCATTCATCCCTAACAGACTCAACTTGTGTTCCTTTAAAACATTCTTGAGTTTGGAGAACAAAAAGAAGTCTGAAAGGGCAGGATAGAGGCTGTTGAGTGGGGGAGCAAACGATTTTTAATAAAATCCTCATAGGACAGCCCTTGCTACCCTTGAAAAAACGACCAGGTGCATTGTTCTGATGGGCAAATGCTCTTTGGCAAAACTTTCCTGGCTTTTTTTTCTCCCCAATGAAGTTTTCACTCTTCCTAAAACTTCTTCATAATTAGCTCCCATGATTGTCCTGTGTCCTATCAAGATTAACTCCCTGGAATTAAAACAAACAATAAGAAAAACCAGTCCCCATAACCTATCTGCATTGAATTTAACAAGCTCATTAGATTCTCTCAGAAGTCCCTGTTTGGACTAGATATTTTTAAAGACACCTTAATGAAATGAAGACATTTGAGAGACATTGAGAGAACTTGTCTGAGACATGTTTAAAAATGTTTCACTTGAAATAAATCCACTCTATATGAATTAGAACCCCTGAAGCAATGTTTTTTTATTTACCTTCATATATATAAATTTATTTATTTACATATATATAAAGATGCCCTTCTGTGTTGACTTATCTATAGGCATAAATAACATATTTTTAAATATTTGTAATTGATGACTCTAATGATTAATCATTTAATAGAATTTGTTGCATTAAATTATAAAAATAGCTTTATCCAGGTATGAGTTTTATATATGAGGAGCTTAATATAGAGTTGGTACTGTTAGGAATGATAATCATAAGACTAACAGTGGTGATTATTCCTCCCAAAATTATTTTTTTCTTAGACTAATGGCTCTAATACCAATTCATTATTTGCAGACCTGTGTGGACCAAAATATCTAAAAGTTTGTATACTCATTAGAATTCTATTAACATGCCAAATGCTTTTTTTATTTTTAAGTCTTTAATTTTAACAAATATTTTCCTTAAGAACAAACAAATGCAAAATCCAGGTCTTAAATGTGTTTTGGTATGCTAATATATTCTAATGACTATGACTTGTTTCTATCAAAAAATCTTCCAAGAAGACAAAGAAAACAGTCTTCCCAACATTGGTACTAGAGGGGATGCTAGCACAAAGATGTCCAAATACTTTAAAAAAAAACACAACAAGAACATGGAAGGATAGAGTCAACATGAATCTTCGTTTTCAGGATTTTAAAACTAGGCAAAGGCCTACAACACCAGAAGAATATTTATTCAAGAAAAGCGGCTGAATCACTGTAGGAACTTGTGGCATCTGGAAGAGGGTGCTCCCTCCCCAAACCCTAGCTCTGTGCTAGTCCTAAAAACCAACAAGCTTGCAAGCCTGTCATAAGCAAGCAGTTTAGCGGACCAGAGGGGGAAGAACGGGATTAGAGCACTTGTCAAATGCTTTTCCAAGATAATGGTTATTATTTGACCCATCTGGAAGTTGCCTGGAAAACCAAGACTTGTGTTTTTTGACCTGAGTCAGTGCTCTACAGAAAGCCAGTGCTTTATTGCCTTTTGTCGCAGGATCTTTGTTATAAATAGTTAGTAGTTGTCCTTTTATGAATAAGTCGTTGGGCTTGCAAATTCTATGATACAATCGCCAGCTTTGTTTGTGTCACAAAGATCATATTTTCCACTACTGTTCCTGTTTCTTTCCAACTTTTCATTCCAACGGCCAATAATTATCAATGCACCTGGATTGCAGGTTTGATCAATGTCTGACTGAAGACATTGGTAGAATTCTTCGATTTCTTCTCTAGCTTTGTGGTTTGTTCATAAATTTGAATAATAATTGTATTGATTGGATTTTCATGAATGCGGATAGATATAATCCTATCACTGACCGCATTGTACTTCAAAATAGATCTTGAAATGTCCTTTCTGACTATGAATGCAACACGGTTTCTCTTGGTTGTGTCAATTCCAGCCTAGTAAACCATATGATTTTCAGATTCAGAATGGCCAACACCAGTCCATTTCAGCTTACTAATGCCTAGGATATCGATTTTTATGCATTTTGTTTCACTATTGATGGCTTTCAATTTACCTAGATTCAAACTTCGTACATTCCAAGTTCCAATTCTTAGATTTTTACAGCTGTTCGTTCTTAGCTTATATTTTACAGCTGTGCCTCATCAGCAAATGAAGCTCCTGAAGGCTCCCCTCCCCTGGGTTTTAGTCCATTTATGTCAACTGGGCTTTGAAAAAACAGCTCCTCCTCAGTTATATTTTGAGTCCCTTCAGACTGCAGGGGCACATCCTCCAGAACGTGCTCCCACCATGCTCTGCTTCTAGTCGTTAGGCCTTCAGAACCTGGCACCTTTAGAAGCAAAACAGGCCACATCACTGCCATTGTGTCAATGCAACTCCCCTGTGGGTTTCTGAGACTGTAACTCTTTATGGGAGTGGAAAGCCCTGTCTTTCTCCTGAGGAGCTACTGGTGGTTTTTAGCTGCTGACTTTGCGGATCGCAGCCCAACTCGTAACCACAACATCACCCGGGCTCCTGTTTAGAAGTTTATGCATACGTTTGTCAGCAGCTACTTGCTCTGAAGTGGGCAGCTGAGCCCTATGACTGGCCTTCAATATCCCTCTTCTACAATGATAAAATCTCCAATTTTATAGAGATAGCTAGATGACAAAGATGTATTTCCCAGTCTTCTCTGCAACTGCTTTTGGAAAAAGACTACGTTTTGGCCCATTACAAAAAAAGGGAAGTGCTGTGTGCAATTTCTGGGATGTATCCTTAAATGGAAGGTGCATTTTTCTCTTTCCCTGTGGGATGCATATGCGGTGGCTGGAGCTCTGTGCTAAACTCTAAGCGCCACAACAGATCACCCGAGGGACAGTGGGACAAAAAGTTGCAAGGAGCCTAAGGTCCAGAGGGCTGTAGAAACATTGCCCTGAAATATTTACATACAAAAAGGGAAACAAATTACTGTATATAATATTCTATTACTTAAGCAACTGTTTTTATTGTTTAATTATGACCAATCTTTATCTGAACTAACAGATCAACTAATAGACCAACCTCTATTCCTCCTGTAAAATTTTAGGTCAGTAATATTCTCTATATTCCTATTTCTCTTCAAAGTATTTGAATTTTCAGTGGGTATATTCTTTCTTCAAAAGAACATTATCAGAATTATTTGATAAAATAGAGAAAGCATTTATTTTGGTAGCATATGAAAAATTAATTCCTTGTTTCCTACCATAAATCTTTCTCAAGGTGCAATAACCTGTTTGGCCACTTCCAGTGTCTTGCATTAAGTATTTCCCATAGATT
>NW_022103898.1:74362097-74370928 GCF_000313985.2 Echinops telfairi | reverse complement strand
CTTGCTTTTACAAAAATATTACATAGCTGATTTCTGAAAATAAAAAGAAAGGCAGATTCCCCTCCCCCCTTGCACTATCAGCTACAAAACTGGGATGATTAAAAAAGGGCAATGACTTCAGAGTCAAGAATCCTGGGCAGAAGATTCAACACTTGCATTGCTACTCATGTTTCCGTCAACAAATTCTCTCACCTCTCTGAAAGTCAGTCCTGTCGTCTGCAAAGACTTCACCAGAAGAAGAAGAACAACAACAAATCTGTCTTGGAAGAAGTACAGCTATAAATCTCAGTGGAAACAAAGATACTTTGAGGATGTTGTCAGGATAGATTAGTTCTGGGGAAAGGATATAATGCTTGGTGTATTTGGCTGGGCTCTCTCTTGTTGTTATGTGTGATCAAGTCAGCTCCCACTCTCAGTGACCTTATATACAACAGAACAAAACACCACCAGTCCTCTGCCATCCTCACAATTGTTCCTATGCTTGTGTTCCTTGTGGCACCAATGGTGACAATCCATTTCCTTGAAGGCTTTCCTCTGTTTCACTGCCCCTCTACTATACCAAGCATGATGTCCTTCTTCAGGGTCATCTCTCCTGACAACATGTCCAATGTATATAAAACTAAGCTTCA
The DNA here is from genome assembly GCF_000313985.2 of Echinops telfairi. Lineage (NCBI taxonomy): Eukaryota > Metazoa > Chordata > Mammalia > Afrosoricida > Tenrecidae > Echinops > Echinops telfairi. The sequence continues at coordinate 74,370,299 of NW_022103898.1, read as the reverse complement.
CCATGCTTGCCTCTTAGGAGCATTCTGTCTGAATTTCTTCTAAGGAACATTTGTCTGTCATTTTAGCATGGTATTTTCAATATTCTTATCCAACACTATAATTCAAATTTTTCATTGGTCTTTGTGTTAGGCTGGGTTGAATAGAGAAACAAATCCAGACACTATATAAGTTTAAGAAAGAGTTTTATATCAAAGAACAATTGTATATTAAGAGAACACCCCAGCTCAGTCCCAACCATGACCATAATTCCATTATGAACCCATAAGTCTGATACTAGTCCACAAATTCCTCTTCAGACACACGAATTACATGCAATGATACAAAATGCAGGAAGATCACAAACTGGTTGGTGCAAAGTGCTGAGGATCCAGTGGTGGTGGAAGTATCTCCAGGGCTCTCACAGGTCTCAGCATGGCTCCATATAGCTTGTCAACAGAAAGAAGGAGGCAGAGAGAGAGAGAGAGGGCGTTGGGAGAATCCTCATGAGAAGGCCATACCCACCAGGCGGCAGCATCAGGATTTGACCTGATTGACAGGCTAAACTCCCCTTCACTTTATTCATCAAGTTGATTTGAAATTATGTAACTACTACAGTCTTCTTTATTCAATGTCCAACTTCCATATGCATATGAGGCTATTGAAAGTATGATGGCTTGCGTCAGGTGCACCTTAGTCTTCAAAGTAACATCCTTGCTTTTCAATACACTAAAAAGGTCTGTGTGGCAGATTTATTTAATGCAACTTGTGTTCTGAACTCTTGACGGTTGCTTCCAAGAGTGTTGATTGTGGATCCAAGCAAAACCAAGTCCTAGACAACTTCAACCTTTTCTTCAGTTATCATGATGCTACCCATTGGTCCCGTTCTGAACGATGTGGTCTTCTTGACATTTCATTGTATCCACACTGAAGGCTGCAATCCTTGATCTCTGTCAATAAGTGCTTGGAGTCCTCCTCATTTTCAACAAGCAACGTTGTGCCATCTGCATACTGCAGGTAGTTAATAAGCCTTCCTCCAATCGATGCCACATTCTTCTTCAGATAAGCCAGTTTCTCTGATGATTGGCTTAGCATACAGATTGAATAAATATAGTGAAAGTATATGACGTGGACTCACACATTTCCTAATTTTAAACCACACAGCATTGTTTTTCTCCATTCCCACAGTGCTTCATTCTCCATGTACAAGTTCTGAATGAGCACGATGAAGTATTATGGAATTCTCATTCTTCTCAAGGTTGTCCATAGTTTGCTACGGTCCACACAGTGGAATGCCTTGGTAGAGTCAATCATGCTCAAAGAAACAAGGGTTCTCTAGAGAAGCAAAACCAGTGATCCTTGTATGTCTTCGTGGGTAAAAAAGAAGTGTATATCAAGAAATTGCTTACACAGTTGTAGAAATAGGTAAGTCCAATCTGGTTCTCCTGACTTGTGGAAGCTGATGAACTAGAAGCAGGGGGCACAGACTGGCAGATGCAAAGGAAATATGGGTTTGAAGCTGCCAAATGAATCCACTGTACATAGTCTGCTGATGGCTCTTGGGATCAGCAATCGATACAGCAGGAGATCCATGAACCAGATGCAAGTTTCAGTTCTGGTAGAAGGCAAATGGTCAAAGATTATTTGATTCTACTCAGTCTCTCTCTCTCTATTATACAAAAATGTGTATGATAGCAAGGAAATGTTAGCTGGCTGTGACCCAGTTGATAGATTGGACTCCCAAGAGTGTCCAGTTGACATAAAACCTAAGTAACCATCACACTTAGTATAGTAGAGAGTTAGCATAAAACATAAAGATCCTAAATGACATGGATTGACAGAGTGACTTCAGCAATGGGTCAAACATAACACTTGTGAGGATGACACAGGGCAGGTTAGTGTTTTGTTCTATCGTGCATAGTATTTTTATCCGTTAGAGCCACCTCAAGAGCACTTAGCAGAAACAAGGACTTTGCTGACTTTACTGTCCAATGGTCACTTACAACACTATGTTTTAGGCTGATTCCAAGTGAATTGTGAAAAAGAAAGTGTTCTAGGTAGGTTTTGGGTGCCAACATGACACCTGTAAGAAGAGATGAGTGTCTAGCCTGCTGCAATTTAATGACCTCCTTTGGAGGTGTGACTGAGATAAATGGCTCTCTGGTGGCCAGCCTCTCTCCCTCTCCTTCACAGTCTTGTTGATGAGCCACATTGAGACCCGCCAAGCCCAGGGATGCGCCCACTGCCATTGGATCCACAAACTCTGCCACTCTGGCCTGGGATCTTCCTGCATCCTGTATCATTGCATGTGGCTGTGTGAGTCTGAAGAGGGATTTATGGCCTACCATCGGACTTAAGGCCTTGATCTGGACTGGACTGGGAAGTTTTCTTGATAAAGCTTCTTGATAACAGCTTCTTTCTGACACACATATGAGTGTCTCTGGATTTGTTTCTCTAGTCAATCCGGCCTAACACAGAATGGCAGAAATGAGCATCACTATCATTGTGATTGGGGACAAATGGAATAATGTAATTCCACTTCTATACTCAATTAATCAACTACACATCTAAGATTAAACTGTTAGACCTTAGCCATAGAGATAATTAGGTAGAAGATTAGAGAAAAAGTCAAGTCCAACCTTCTTGAAGGGGGATAAAAAGACAGAGGTGTGGAGGCACTAATAGAAATAGTACCTTGTGTATTTGGCACCTGGAGAGTGAGTTGATGTTCTCATCAATACTTCAGTCCTGTTGGAGCTCACTTTGTCTATCTTGGAGAGGAGAGTTATTTCTGTGCTGGAAAGGAATATGTAAATTTTAGAATACCTAAGTAATGAAAGAAAATACACTTCCAGAGTCCTGGAACATGAATATCTAAAGAGGCACAAGGAGAGGATTCAGAGTTGTCTTTTAAATGATCTAAATGTTCTTTTCTTATTACATTAAAAATTATCCTTTCAAAATCTTTCGGTCAAGTTATTGAAGTATTTGTTATGGCAAATGTACAGAAGCTTAGGTGCTGTTTTAGACAATGAATAGTTATTATTTTCTTTTACAAGATGAAGAATAAATTTTATTTGATAAAATTTAAGAGGCAATTTATATAAGGATACACTATCACTATGATTAAGATATCAGGGACAGTTCAAGTTGTAAATTTTCAACAACAAAAAAAGTACAATGAACATTATATATCCTTTTACTGCCCACCATTAGGGGACAGGACAACCACATGGCTTCTTGGATGCCAAAGGGGGCATAGCATCCACCAGAGGGAAGCCACCGTGCTTTCACTGTAGTAGACAAGGCGGATTCTAAAAGAACAAAGCTCACTTTGAAAATCTTGGAACTTCATACTGTACAGTCATCAGAAACTGAACAAATTAATCACAGAGGAGAAATGATTACATTATCATGAGAGCAGGTTATTGTGTAGGCCTCACAGGCAAGAAGTCATCGGGACCTGAAAAAGAAAGTAGGAAATGAGACAAAAACACTAGTTGAGCACATTTTTCTTTTTCTGCTCATTTCAGTCAATCGACTTCATTTTACTGTGTTTGTAGATCAGCTTACACCATTATTTTAGTCTACAGTCTACAGGATTGAAGATATGACCACCCTATACCCCAGCATCTGTAAGATTTTCATGACACAAACAAGTTCATTAACCCAAAAAGAATACGATTTCCTTCACAGAGCCAATTCCAAAGTTCCTAGGCAGGAACTTAGGCAGAGATTCAATTTATCGAGTTTGGGGCAGGTACACGATTACAGTTGTGGCCAGAATTTGTTGACCATGTTACACAAACATAGATGTTTCTGCTATGATCTGCAGATGAGAGGAGCAATGTTAGTTTTGGGAAAGATATAGGCATGACTTTATTTTACTACATGGAAATGGCATGCCCATGCTTGGTTCCCCAGCACTCAAGGATAGCATTCTTCCATTATATAATACTTGCAAGTATATCTCTCCTAAAATTCTAGCATTTTCCAACGTGGAAACCCAAACAGTAGGTTTATAGCCTCCAAATCAAACTTGCCCTGAATCCTGATATAGCACCTTAGGCGATTCTTTTCTGTGGTTCGGCTTCATGAGTGTTGCCTAGCCCATTCTATTCTGTCTCAGCCAGCTATTTCTATCGTTCTTGCTAATGTGCAGCACATCCAATAAGCAACACTAGGGAAGAAAAGCATTACAATGACAATAAAACTTATGTTTGGTAAAAAGAATGAAATGATACTCAAACTATACACTGATAGGCATATGAGATAGTAAATTAGAAGATGAACAAATATCTTGCATATAATTTTTAACCCCCTTCCTTGCAGGTAAAGTGAGACCCTTGGTTATTCTATCTGGGCAAGTTTACTATGATAATACATTTGAGGTTGGAGGTTTGGAATATCAACCATTTCTAATTAGAACCTATATTGGGGATATGGATGGGGAACCTTTTCTCTGCTACGGGCTGTTTGGATATTTATCATGTCATTTGCGGGACATACAAAATTATCAATTTGAAAATTAGCCTGCTATATATTTGGTCAAGCGTTTAGTGAACCCACTTCTGATGTGATGGCTGGAACTGCTTCTCTTTGGTAGTACAGTACATGTGCTGTTAGCTGGTGTTGCTGGTGCCGTGGGCTTTATCCATCTACGAGGGCTGGACATTCCGCATCCCGGCCTTACAGGGCTTTCTGAAGACACACATTCCATAAAATAGTTGTTACATGCTTATTCATTTCAATTAGAAGGCTTATTTTTAAAAAATAACTAATGAAGAAATCTTGTTGAGATATACACTTTGAACTGTGTATTATTACTTATCATGTGTTTTGTAGCCCCGATGGTTAGGACTCTTTCAGACACCTTCCCTCTCAGGTTAAATACTTTATCGTGAAGGGGAAATAATAATCTGAGATGTAGGCAACTTCACCTCTAATTTGTAGTGAATCCCCTGGCCCTGACTGTATTCCAGCTCCATCTGATTATGCTTGGCGAAGTATTGGCCTTTGAAAAGGCGTCTTACTTGTCTAGGACTTCCTGTGTAGTCTCATTCTTATTCCTAGATTTAACTGGTTTTAATGCCACAACCGAGGGTTCGGCTACTTCATTTTAGCAAGATACAGGACCATCAATTGGTTAAAAGCAGAAGTTTTAAATTTACCCAGTTATACGTTATTGCTTTTAGTTGAGCCACATTAAACTGAAGATTATTCTTTTTGAGGAAAACCTTAATGAACTCTGAATGAAGTAGCCAAATATGCCAACATAGCCTTATGACACCAAGCCCTCCAAAGGTCCTCGATGTTGTCATTAAGTCCCCACAAGTCCATTTTTACTCATAAAGATTCTATTTACAATAAAGCAAAATCCTGCCCAGTCCTGTGTCCTGCTCGCAATTGTTATATTTTAAAATATTGTTGCAGCCATTGTGTCAATCCTTGTGGTTAAGGGCCTTCCTCTTTTCTGATAACCCTCTAAAAGCTGGTCCCTCCTGATAACATGGCCAAAGTACATATATATGGTACTTTCAATATTCTTCTCCAGTACCATAATTCAAACACATCAATTCTTTTGTGATTCTCCGTACTCATTGTCCAGTTTTCACAGGCACAGATGGTCATTGAAAAGACCATGCGCTGAAGACAAAGTGGGTGCATAAGCAAACGTGGTGAAGAAAGCTGATAATGACCAGCTATCAAAAGATATAGCATCTGATGTCTTAAAGGCTTGAAGATAAACAAGCAGCCACCTAACAGAGAAGCAACAAAGCCCACATGGTAAAAGCACGCCAGGCTGTGTGATCATAAGGTATCAGTAGAATCAGGTATCTGGCATCAAAGACCCAGAATAAAAAATCATATCACCATGACTGAGGGGGAGTATGGTGTAGAGACCCAAAGCCCATCTGTAGGCAATTGGACATCCCCTTACAGAAGGGTCATGGGGAGAAGATGAGCCAGTCAGGGTGCAGTATAGCACTGATGAAACATACAATTTTCCACTAGTTCTTTTTTTTCTAATCATTTTATTAGAGGCTCATACACCTCTTATCACAATCCACACATACATCAATTGTGTAAAGCGCATTTGTACATTCATTGCCCTCATCATTCTCAAAACATTTCCTCTCCATTTAAGCCCCCGGCATTAGGTCCTCCTTTTCCCCTTCCTCTCCACTCCCCCCTCCCTCATGAGCCCTTGATAATTTATAAATTGTTATTTTGTCATCTCTTGCCCTGTCCGATGTCTGCCTTCACCCGCTTTTCTGTTGTCGGTCCCCCAGGGAGGAGGTCACATATAGTTCCTTGTAATCGGTTCCCTCTTTCCTACCCACTCTCCCTCTACCCTCCCAGTATCGCCACTCACACCACTGGTCCTGAAGGGATAATCCGCCCTGGATTCTCTGTATTTCCAGTTCCTATCTGTACCAGTGTACATCCTCTGGTCTAGCCAGACTTGCAAGGTAGAATTCATATCATGATAGTGGGAGCAGGGAGGAAGCATTTAGGAACTAGAGGAAAGTTGTATTTTTCATCGTTGCTACATCGCACCCTGACTGGCTCGTCTCCTCCCCGAGACCCCTCTGCAAGGGGATCTCCAGTGGCCTACTAATGGGCTTTGGGTCTCCACTCCACAGTCCCCTCATCATTCTTTAATGATTCCTCCCGCCCCTACACCATCTACTATCATGACTCCAATTCTACCTTACAAATCTGGCTAGACCAGAGCATGTACCTAGGTACAGATAAGAGCTGGAAACACAGGGAATTCAGGACACATAAACAACTCAGGAACAATATTGAGAGTAGCCATGGGGGAAGAAACGGGGAATTGATTACAATGACCTACATATAACCCCCTCCCAGGGGGATGAACAAAAGAAAAGTGGGTGAAGGGAGACATTGGTCAGTGTGAGACATGAAAAAATAATAATTATAAATTATCAAGGATTCATGAGAGAGGGAGGGTGAGGGAGGGAGGGGGAAAAATGAGGATCTGATACCAAGGGCTCAAGTAGAAAGAAAATGTTTTGAGAATGATGATGGCAACATATGTACAAATGTGCTTGATATAATGGATGGATGGATTGTGATCAGAGTTGTATGAGCCCCCAATGAAATGATCTATTAACATAAAAAAATAATAAAAAAAAGAAAGGACCATGCTGTTGGTCTGGCATACCTAGTCATCAGAGTGACATCTATGCTTTTGAGCACTTTGAAGAGAATTTGTGCAGCAGATTTGCCTAATGCAAAACATCTTTTCATTTCTTGATGATTGCTTCCAGGAGCATTGCTTGTGGATCCAAGTAAAATGAAATGTTGATATTTTCTGTTTATTATTAGTCTGCTTTTGTGTCCACATGTGAAGTTTTTGGTGGTCTTTACACTGTGGTGCAAGGCATACACATGGCTATCGTCCTTGAGCTTCCTCAGCAAATATCTCTTTTAGCAAGCCCTGTTGTGTCATATGTGTATCATAGGTTGTTAACGAGCCTCCTCCGGTCCTGATGCTGTAATCCTCTTTCTATGGCTCATTTCCTCAGATTGAATAACTGTGGGGACAGGATACAACTCTGACATACATCTTACCTGATTTTAAACCATTCAATATCCTCTTATTCTATTAAAACAAAGCCTCTTCTATTTATAGGTTTACAGATTTATTCAGTTTGTTGTGGTCCACACATTAAAATGCCTCTGGATAGTAAACAAAATAAAATTAAACATCTTTCTGGTATTCTATGTTTTCATTCAAGGTCAACAGATGTCAACAATGGTAATCCTCATTCTGTGTCCTCTTATAAATCCAAGTTGAACTTCTGGCAACTCCATGTTGATGTACTACTGTGTGAGAGCTAAGGTTTTGTATATATTTGACTGGACCAAGATTCTCAGTGGTTTGGCAGGTAAGACCGAGTAACCTCATGAGAGGTTTAATCCAATATAATCATCTCCATAATGAAATCTGCTATAAGCAGCCAATAAAAATTGAAAGGACATTTCCTCAGGGGTCTGTTCTATCTGCAATATAAGTGGAGATTTGCAAAACTTTACTTGCTTAATGCTGGGTCTGGATTTATGGACCACCAATTTTTGGACTTGAGCCAATGGCTTGCCATATTGCCTACTGATCCTGGGAGTTGTCAGTTGCCTGCCATCTGACCTGCAACCCTTGGATTCACTCACGTCTGTAGCCACAAACCTGATTTGCT
>NW_022103898.1:74358793-74361700 GCF_000313985.2 Echinops telfairi | reverse complement strand
AACCTTCCTCGGAATGCACACAAACATGGATCTCTTCTAATCAGTTGACAAGATAGTTGTTCTCTAAATTTCTTGGCATAGACAAGTCTGTTTGTTAAAATATTTCAATTAGTATTCTGACCAATAATATCAATTCTTGATCATATGCTACTCCCTGAAATTGTTGGACACCAACCAATTCTTTCTGGTTCAGTGACTCTGTGTATTCCTTCTATCATCTTTTGATGCATCCTGCATAGTTCAATATTTTCCCTACGGAATCTTTCAATATTGTGACTCAAGGCTTGGAGTTTTCCTTTAGTTATTTCAACTTCATAACTGCTGCACATGTTCTTCCCTTTTTGCTGTTCTTTGCACACTTCATTATAAAATTTGCTTTATCTTCTCTAGCTTCTTTTGAAGTTTCATGTGACAGGTTGGTTTATTTTGCTTCATCATTTTTTCTAGATGTATTAACTTTTATTTGTTCAAGAGTTGGTTTCAAAGTCTCTTCTAAAATCCATTTTAGGTCTTTTTTATTTACTGTGCATTTAATGATCTTTTGTTTTCTTCATGTGGTATCTTATTGATGCCATCCGCAACTCCTAGTTCTCGGTCCTTAATGAGACATATCTATTTTTGAGACCATCCCTAAATTCAGATGGTATATGTTCAAGTTCTGATTTTGATTCCTAAATTTGTTTTCCTTTTCTTCAGCTTCAACCTGAGCTGGCATAGGAAAAAATGGATTCCACTGTTGGCCACTGACCTTGTTTTGACTCATGATATTGACATTCTCTATGTCTTTTCCCACAAATATAGTCAATTTGATTCCTGTGTATGCTACCTGTGAGGTCCAGGGATATACTCACTGTTAATGTTGTTTTAAAAAAAGTTATTTGCAATGAATGTCATTGGTCTTATAAAATTCTATCAAGGGATCTCCAGTATCATTTCCATCATGAAGGTCATTTTTCCAACTCTGGTTCATTCTCTCTCTCTCTCTCTTTCTCTTTATAACTTTCACATTCTAATCACCTGTAATTATTAAAACATGAATATTATATTATTATGAATAACGTACTTCAAGATAGGTCTCGAAATGTTGTTTGTTTGTTTGAATGATGCCAACACAATTCTATAATTTGTCAGATTGTCACACTGTGGTGACTGACACGTTGCTATAATGCTGAAAGCTATGTCAGTAATATTTCAAATCCTAGTGCGGTCACTCGTGGTAGACATATTTCAGTGGAGCTTCCAGACTCAGACACACAGAAGAAGAAATAGGCAGTACATTTCTAGGGGATTAGCCACTGAAAATCCTATGACTCGCAGTAGAAGATTGTTTCATGTAGTGCTGGAATAGTGCAGGCACGTAAAATACAACGGAAAAAGAAGGACCTCTTCAAAGAGTTAACCTTAATGCGCATGGAGCAAAGTGCTCAGGGCCAGTATTTGCTGATGTGGCATGACTCATAATGAAAAGAAACAACTGCAAACATTTATGAACAATTGAAACATGGAATATATAATGTTTGCTTCTAGATAAATTCAAGGCACTCAAATATGAAATAGAATTCATATACTTTAGGAATTAGTCAGCCAAAATGCACTGAGATTGACCATTTTGATTTGGACAATAAGGTCTTCTATGCCGGTAATGGAAAATTGGAAAGGAATAGTATTAAAATATCTTGGATACAAGATATAAAAGAAGATGTTTATAATCAACTGTTCTGTGACAATCAACATATAAACCCTCTCCTGGTGTTAGATTAGAGACTTTCATTCTCCTCATCTTAATTTTACTTAGCCAGTGTGGAATTCTTGCATGCAAATTCTTTCTTTTTATGGTTATCATCTAGCCGCTGACTCATAGCAGCTCCACACACAGTGGACTGTATGCTATCCATCTCTGCCCAATCCCAGGATTCTCTGCACAACAGCCTGTTTTGATGCACAGGGGATTCACTGGATGGTTTTCAGAAAGAGATAACCTTGCCTTTCTTCCTAGTCTTCCTTACGTTATCTAGGAGCATCATGAAATCTGTTCAGCATCACAGCAATAAGCAAGCCTCTATGGATAGATGGCTGGTAGCTGTACTTGTGGTGCATTGGAACTGAATCTTAGTGTCTGTCTGGCAAAGCAAAAATTATATCACGGAACCATTACTATTCTCTACCTCCCCAATTTTTTCTTGAGTAAAGACATTGTGTATAGGCATACAATGGAATAGCCCAACCCCCCACCAAGTCAAATTTTACTCATAACAACCTTCTATAGGGCTTCTGAGACTATACTTGCTCATGGGCACATGCAGCCTCATGTAAAGCTTGTCAATTAAAATGAAACACTTTAATAAATCCATTATATAATCATTTAATTCATGATACAATAATGGTAATTCAAAACTTTATCTTAAATAGAAAATATAATACATGGAAATATAAACTGTATTATTTAATTTATACTAATAATAGGATCAGGGAACGCTAATATATGGTGATAAATGTTAGAAAGTGATAGTTTCTCAGAGAAAAATTGAGAATTGCATAGAAAGGAACATAAAAGAATATTTATGCATTGAAAATATTTAGTATCTTAATTTCAGTGGTTTTAAACAAATCCTTCCAAACCTCAAAACCTATCAAACTGAACACTTAAGATCTGTTCATTTGATTGCAAGAAATTTACACTTCAATTTTTTAAATATTTTTTCATTGGGAATAACAGAAATGTAATTCAAATTAGCATCTGCAAAAAGTACATTTGTCATGGAAATGTGGGAGTGTCTCCAGAAAGACAACAGGAATGCATATGCTCCAAAGGAATGAACTGCAACCAGGGATTTGCAGGCTCTCATGACCTAAGCTTTCTCACTGATGCCAGTTGTAGTTTGCCTGCCTCGTTCTCATCCCTCTCTG
>NW_022103898.1:74355209-74358172 GCF_000313985.2 Echinops telfairi | reverse complement strand
TTCCTTTCCTGTCTTCTTGATGGCATTTTGGACAATTACGTATTTAGAGCAAATAAGAAATTTAAGGGAAAAAAAGATCCTATAAAAACACACTGTAAATTCTAATGCAAAAAATGAAGCTTTCTGTGAGTCTGTGCATTGCACTGCCAAGTTGAAGATGCGACACAAACTGGAGATGTTTCGGGGAATTCAGTCTGTGGACTAGTACAGTGGTGTGTGGCTTGGTTTGTGGTTTATGCTTCTGTCGACATCATTGATTTGAGAAATGCTGATATTTCACTTAATATTTTGAGTCAGTTCTTGGACGACTTGGTAGATGTGCTATTTTCCTTTAACATAAATTGCATGGAATTAATGATGTCTCCAAGTGGAGATCGTTATTAACTCTTCCTTGACAGTTTACTTAAAGGCCTGGACAATATGTTTATTATTTATTTCTGTAAACACAGTCGATAGCTTACAATAGATAGCCAATACATTTGTCAAATAAATAAATTATAATGAGAATGGGAAATGTTCCATTTTATATTTCTCTTATGTAATTTCAAGGAAATTTATGTTTTCAGATTATTCAGGAGAAAAATACAGTGTCTGACTGCACGAGACCTTTTGGAACATTATGCTAATGTAAGGTATTTGATTGTTGTTAATAGAAAATAGATGTCCCATGAAGTCATGTCTTGCTGCAGTGAGTTTCTTGTTCTCTGCCCATCTACTCTGGCTCCACAGGCCAGAGTAGAACTGCTCCTTGGAGTTTCTGAGACTACATTTTATGGAAGAAGATACCCTCAATTTTTTCTACTTTAGAGCAAATGGTACATTTGAGCTACTGACACTGTAGTTAGTAACTCTATACTTAACACACTGCAAAACCAGGAATTTTTCCTAATATATATATATATATATATAATAGGTGCTCAATAAATGTTTACTAAGTTATTAAAATACATTTTAGTGCCTTGACATCAGAGATTCTTTGCCAATTTTATTGAAATAAGCCTTGTCAACTGCTATGAAAATTTCACCATCATGAAAAATAGGCTGTCTTCAAGAAGTTTTGCAAGAAATGGAGAGTCTACCTTTCTTTTTTACTATGCAGAAAGTCTGATTTATTTTCCAAAGGACAAGTGTCAAAGACTTTGATTGAACCTGTGGAAGAAGTTTCACTTTAATTGAGGACTTAAAAAGCCTATTTTTTTGACAAAGTTTGACAAAGAGGAGCTCATTACTAACCTGGATAGTTGGGTGGATAATTTTAGGCAACATAATCAGGTAACTTTCTATTTCAAGGACCTACAGTCACAAACATGTTCTTACTAAAGCTGTAATCTTTTTTGGCCAATCTCCCCCACCAAAAGACACAATGAAAATAGCATGTTCTGTGAGCAATGTAATACCAACAAATGCATCTGTAAATTACAAAATTAAGTCTAGAAAAATTGTCTCTGTTTTAGTCTTAAATTTTCCCAGGAAAAATATCCATAATTTTCAAAGAATTATTCATTAATCTTTTATTCCAGGTAGCAAGAATCCATTATGACTTCAATATTCAGCTTATAGGAGACGCCACACAAATAAAGAAGTGATTCCACACAAAGGTGTGAATAGATCTAACCTTGCTCTAGAAAGCTGATGGCAGTGAAGATAGCCACTGTCTCCATGCAAAAGAGGAGAGGATAAGACTTGGCCTGCAACAGGAAGGAGTGGTAGACATAGGGTATGACCTGATCAACATGGCAAGTCTTGGATACACTTGATCACTTCTTGGTTTTCCCCAACAGAAGAAGTCCATGTTAAACTGAAACCAAAATGAGTGTCCAGTTTATGGTAATCCAGTGTTTTCAGAATCCATTACCACTGCCTACTTTCAATCTGCCATCCACCTCTCTGTCTCACTCTAACACCTATAGCTATGGCCTCCAGAGTGAAGCCCGGGAGCACTCTGAAAGGTCACCACGTGAAATGTGTTCTGTTATGATCTGCCTTCTGCTTCCACTTCCCCATCCTCTACATGAAATTGAAGTGAGCATATTTCATATGAAAATATTTTTGCATTTCAACTCAGAAGGCAAAGAAAAGCCAGATTTCTGTTTCCTTACCTGAAATCACCTGAAGTATTTTGTTATCAGGAATAGTCTGTCAACCTGGATGCTAAAGACTAAATCACTTCCTTGTAAAGTTATTCCCATCTGTCACAAAAGAAGAATAGATTTTTTTAGAGAGTGCTAAAGACAATGAGGGAATGGAGCAGCTATTTTAAAATAACACACACACACACACACACACACGCACGCACAAACAAACCTTACCGTTGCCAATGGGTCTAACCAATAAAAACAATCAGTTAAGTGAGAAGAACCTATTAAGCAAGGATTAAGTGCAAAATGGTGTGGCAGTTAGATTTTATGTCAACTTGAACCTGTGTGAAGGTGTAAGGGTGGAGTTCAACCTATTAATCAGGTCACAGCCTGATGATGTCTCTTTGGGTATGTGGCCTTTTTATAAGCAAGACAATCAGAACTTCTTTCTGTCTCTGCCGCTTTGCCTTCCTGCTTGCTAGTATACTGAGCATACCTTTCATGGGTCGTCCCATTTGGGCCATTGACCCTGTGAGCCTACCTGAATTGCTGTCGGTGCCCTGTCATGTTTCCACCAATCTTGGATCCATGCAACTCTGCAACTACGAACTTGTGATCTCCTAGCTTCCCGCTTCACCTTTCTGCATTGTCAGCCTGCAGCTGAGTGAATCTGAGAAGGGCGACAGCTAGCACCGGAGCCTTGGATTTGAGGATTGTGCTGGGGCACCTTCGTTATATAAAATTACTTTTTAATATAAAGTTCTTTCTTATAGGGATATGAGTGTCATTGGTTTATTTCTCTAGATAACCCAGGCTAATGCTAGTATAGAATAGATGGTAAGACACAATGTATAGCACAAAGTATAGGCACAGAGTATATCAGAA
>NW_022103898.1:74353164-74354211 GCF_000313985.2 Echinops telfairi | reverse complement strand
AAGGATAAGGTCGTACTAGCTAATTGGATCCAAATTCTGCAAAGCTCTGATGCATGGATCCATCTTTACCAGCTATTAAAATTCGTGATTATACAAAAATAAAACAGAAAAGGGAGGCCTTAACGGGATTGCTTTCTCTCGGGTAGTTGGATGGTTTTCTGAAGGAAAACCAGGTCCATTCATTGTGCATAAAATCAGCAGAACCTAGAGGAAGGAGCTACAAGATTAATGGCATTATAATTCAACATTACAGGGTTTGCCAACCACATTTCATTCATTATGTGCTAAATTAGTTATGTAAGGCATTGCCAACAAGCAGCAAGATGATGCAAAGGGAGAAAGAATCCCAGGCAGCTTGACTGTTCACTAATCATTCTAAAAAGAAACTTGTCACGGCTCTCAGCTCAATATGGACAACACAGGTACCATGGACTTTGCAAAAGAATATGCAAATGAGTTCAGACCGAAAACAATTTTATGAAGTACTATTTCATATATAAATAGCAGAGGCTCTTTCTTTAATCGTGTACAAAACAGCTACAGCAGGCCAGTCTGCCTGAGATCATTTCCTCTATATGGGGAACCAATCAGTTTCTAATCATTTGTTTCATTTCACCCTCACAGTAGGCCTCTGAGGTTAAATAAAGTTATTGCCTTTATTTAGCAGATGAGGTGATGAAGTCTTAGAAAAGTTAAGTGGCTCACTCAATGCCCTAGAGTTAGGCTGCAGGGAGCCAGAATTCAAATCCTCTCAAGGCCAGGGATCCCTCTAAAAGGTACTCTGAAGCAGTATCTTTCACAAGATCTATGATATGGGCTTTGTTGCTTCCCTGCTAGATGGCCTCTTGTGTAACTACAAGCCTTTAAGACCCCAAAAGCTGTGTCTTTTAATAGCTGGGCACCATCAGCTTTCTTTACCACATTTGCTTATGCACTCATTTTGTTTTCAGCAATTGCATCAGGAACGTGAGTATCATACAATGGCTCATTATTAAAACAAACCATTCTTGAACTGAGGTAAGATTTAAGTAGAAGCTCAAAGTCCAT
>NW_022103898.1:74341815-74342807 GCF_000313985.2 Echinops telfairi | reverse complement strand
GGCTATCGTCCTCTGAGCTTGGAGGGCCCAGGTGTGCTCTGCTCCGTTCCTCCTCCTTCCTTTGCTTCAGCTTCCTTCTGGGTATCATAGGTCAGTTCCTTTCCCACACCAGACGATTTATTTTCATTTTCTGTGGCACTCCCTTCCATGGTGAGGGTCGGGCTGATTCTGGTTAGGGCCAGCGTATGGTCCATCTTTTTATGGATTCCTCTGCGCATTATGTTGCCCTCCTGGTTTGGCGTGTCCTGGTGGGGTTTGTATGCACATTCCAGTTCTGTGGGGACATAACCAATACTCTCCCCCTGGGTGGGCTAGTGCCTTGTTCCCCTTTGCCATCAACTCAGTTTCTCCCCACCCTGATTCTCCCTCCACCTGCCCCACTTCCCCTTCTTTATGTTGGACTCTCACGTACCTCCCTAGTTGTGGTCTGCCCTCCCCCTAACAATCTATGCTTCCACCCATTTATTGTGAGATAGGTGTTTATTCTTCTATTGGCCATATGGGTCTCCTCCCTAGTGAAAGTTCTCTTCAGTTCTTTTGCCCATTTCCTTAGGGGATTGACTGTTTTCCTCTTTTTTCAGGTCTTGATGGTGTTGTAGATTTTAGTAATGAGCACTTTGTTAGATGTGTCATTACTAAAAAATCCTCTCCCAGTCTGTGGATTGTCTTGTCACCCTCTTGGTGCAGTCTTTCGAGGTGCATAGTTGCTTTATTCTTATTAGACCCCATTTGTCAATTTCCAGTTCACCTGTGTGTGTACCCTTCCCTACTGCAGTGAGCCTATGAGTTCCCTGGGCCATTTCTCTGAGGTTAGTCCCAATTCCCTCCTTGATGTTCCTGATGGTTTGGGGTTTAACTTCTAGGTCTGTGATCTACCTTGAGTTTATTCTTGTGCATGGGGTGAGGTAAACGTCTTGTTTCATTTTTCCACATGTGGATATCCATTGTTTCCATCACCACTTGTTAAAAAGGGCATCTGCTTCCCACTTGAT
>NW_022103898.1:74327081-74341585 GCF_000313985.2 Echinops telfairi | reverse complement strand
TGGATTTCTTCCCTCTCCATATGAAATTGGTGATCCGTTTTTCCAATTCTTTGAAGAAGGTTGATGGTATTTGAATTGGTATAACATTGAACTTGTAAAGTGCATTAGGTAAGATTGTCATCTTTACTATGTTAAGCCTTCCAGTCCATGAACAGGGGATGTTCTTCCATTTGTAGAGGTCGCTTTTAATTTCCTGTAGTAGGGTCTTATAGTTTTCCTTGTATAGATCTTTAGTATTTTTGTTAAATATATTCCTAGATATTTCAGTTTGTTCTTAGCTACTGTAAAGGGTACTTTCTTCTTAATCCCCTCTTCTGTAGCCCTGTCGGATATGTATAGCAAACCTACCGACTTCTGTTTGTTGATCTTGCCACTCTTCCATATTCCTCTGTCGCTATAAGTACTACTGCTATGGAGCTTTAGGGGTTTTCAATGTAGCGATATTTTCACCTCCGCCTCTCCCATGTGGATCCCTTTGATGTCCTTCCGCTGTCTTTCTTATGTTGTTAGCCAGAGCCTCCAGAATGATATTGAATAGAAATGGGGACAGGGGGCATCCTTGTCTTGTACCCTTTTAGAGTGGGATTGTTTTTGTCTTTTCTCCATTGACTATGATGTTGGCCGTTGGCCTTTCATAGATAGCTTGTATCAGTTTAAAGAACATACCTTCAAATCCTATCTTCATGAATGTCTTAATTAGGAATGGGTGTTGGATGTTGTCAGATGGTTTTTCTGCATCTACGGGTATTATCATATGGTTTTTATCCTTTTTCTTCTCGATGTGGTATATAATATTGATGGATATTCAGGTGTTAAACCATCCCTGCATCACTGGAATTAATCCTACATGGTTGTGGAGGATGATATGCTTTATATACTTTTGTATTCTATAGCCAATATTTATTTACGGATTTTTGCATCTATGTTCATTAGAGATATTCGTCTGTAATTCTCTATACCTGTGGGGTCTTTGCCCTTTTGGGGTATCAAAGTTATGCTGGCTTCACAGAATGAGTTTGGGAGTTTGCCATCCTCTTCTATGTTATGGAATAATTTGTGGTGGATCAGTGTCAACTCTTCCTTGAATGCTTGGTAGAATTCTGCTGCGAAGCCATCTGGCCCTGGGGCTTTTTTTGTTGGTAGGTTCTTGATGACCCTCTCTATTTCTTCTTTTGCTATGGGTTTGTTGAGGTTCTTGATAATCTAGGGAGAGACTGTTTTTCCAAATATTTATCCATGTCTTCCATGTTTCTGAATTCATTAGAATACAGACCTTCATAGTACTTTGTGATTATCCCTTTAATCTCATTGGGGTCTGTTGTTATTGCCCCTGTTTCATCCTTCATCCTGGCTATTGATGTTTGCTCCTTTCTATCCTTGGTAAGCTTTGCCAACGGTCTGTCAAATTTGTTAATCCTTTCGTAGAACCAGCTTTTAGCTGCATTTATCTTTTGCATTGTTCTTGTCTTCCCACTGGTTTAACTCTGCCCTGATTTTTATTATTTCTTTTCTCTTGCTATTGGAGGGGTTGTACTGCTGACTCTGTTCTAGTTGTTGGAGATTTTTGTTAATGTATGTGTCATAAACCTCGCTTCATTTTTCATATATGCATTTAATGATATCAAGCTACCTCTGATAACTGCCTTCACAGTGTCCCAAAGTTTTGATATGTTGTATTCTCGTTCTTGTTATTTTCTAGAAACTTCCTAATATCCTCTCTAATCTGGCCATGTACCCATTCATGTCGCAGGAGATCGTTGTTCATCCTCCAATTGGTTGCCCTTGCTTTTTCTGGACGTCTTCTTATTAATATCCAGCTTTACGGCATGGTGATCTGAAAAAGATGTCTGGATAATATCTATGTGTTTGAATTTACTCAGGCTTGACTTGTGTCCCAGCATGTGGTCTACTCTTGAAAAAGATCCATGTTGACTTGAGAAGAATGTGAATTCTTTTGCATTTGGATGGAAAGTTCTATAAATGTCTATCAGGCCCTGTTACCTAATTACATTGTTTAGCTCTATGGCCTCTTTGCTGAGTCTCCCAGTGATCTGTCTTTCTCTGACAGCGGAGTGTTAAAGTCACCTACTATGATTGTTGAGTCCGTGATTTCTTTTTAATAGTTTGAGGAAATTCACTGCACCATTATTAGGAGCATAAATATTCAATATGCTAACTGCTTTTTGGTTTACTAAACATTTGAGCACTATGTAGTATCCCTTTTTGTCTCTTTTTATGGTTTGGATCTTGAAGTCCATTTGATTAGAGATTAAGATAGCCACCCCTGCTTTTTTTAAGTTACCATTTGATTGGTAAACTTTCTGCCAGCCTTTTATTTTTAGCATATTCTTGTCTGTGCGCTTAATATGTGTCTCTTGCAGGCAACAGATTGATGGATTATGTTTTCTGAGCTAGTCCTCAACTCTTTTTCTTTTAATGTACGAATTGAGTCCATTGGATTTCAGAGTTATTATCACTATCTGTGGATTCATAGTTGTTATATCCTGTTTTGTGTTTTGGGTCTTTACCTATCTCACTTCATATCAGTATGCTGTTTGAGTGGAGAGTTTTTATCTTGTCTTATTTTCCATCTGAGACCCTGTTGTCCTGGTAATTGTTGCTGGCATGTTGGCTTCTAGATGGAGTTGGGCTATATGGTGGTCTCCTGTTTGTTCTTGGTGGAGGTTGATCCTCTGGCCATGGTGAGTAAGCCAGTATCTTCTGCAGGGTTAGCTGTCTTGACGCATATTCTTTGAGTCTTTACTTGTCCTGGAAGACCCTTATCTCACCATCTATTTTAATGGATAACTTGGCAGGGTACAGGATTCTGGGGGAGGCATTTTTTTCTTTCAGCTTTTGGGAGATGTTGCTCCATTCTCTCCTCCTATTCATGGTATCTGCTGATAGGTCTGAGCATACTCTTACCTACACTACTTTGTATGTGACTGCCTTCCTTTCTCTTGCTGCCTTAAAATTTTCTCTTTTTCCTAGAAGTTGGATATTTTTACAATTCTATGTCTTGGCTTGTTATTCTTGGGGTCTAGTCTAGCTGGTGTCCATTTTGCTTCCTGTATGAGTACCTGGTTCTTTTTTGTTAGGGTGGGAAAGTTTTCTTCCAGAAATTCCTTTACTATCTTGGCTATCTACTTGTGTGTTGTGTTGTGCTCCGGTAGACTGATTATTAAAATATTATTCCTCTTCATAGCGTCTGTCATTGACATCAGGTTATCTTCTGCTTCTTTAATTTTCCTATGACTGTCTTTCTCCCTAGCTTAGGTCTGTTTGAGTGTCTTAGAGGTCACTGATACGGTTCTCTGTCTACTCAAGCCTAATTGTAAATTCTGTGACCTTGCGTGTGGCTTCTACTACCTCCTCTGTTAGCTCCTGTAGTTCCCTTTGAGAGGTGTACTTCATCCCCTCTATTGTGGATGTCATCTCCTCTATCATTGCATCCTTATTCTGGGTTGCTTCCCTCAGCTCCTGTATTACTGCAAGCAGACTTCTGAAGATTTCCTTCTGTGGTAGATCTGTATCTGATTCTTCTATGACAGACGTTAGCTCAGCTACTGTGTTTTGTCTCTCTGTTGTTTTTGTTAGGAGTGATGTGGTCTGTTGATTTTTCCTCGATCCTTTCGTAGGCCCCATGTTTATGGGAGGCCAGGGAGCCCTGACCTGTGATACTGTTAATGACTCTTTCAGGCGGCTGCCTATGACCTACTATAAGGATGGGTCATGACGACTTCTGTGTAGGCAAGGTTCCCCAAAGACTTAGTGACCAGCAGGGGTGAGATGTTTCAGTGACTGAAGTGGAGGCTGGAGCCTCAGTGAGTGCCCCCGGGCTGCTTTGATCTGGTCTGTCAGGGCACACTTAGCAGCCCTTTTTTTGTTTAATTAAAAAATTTTTTAATTAAAAATTTAAAAATAATTATGAAAAAAAATTGGGGGGAAAAAGGAAAAAATGGAGAGATAGAAAGGAGAAGCTATAAAAGAGGAGAGAAAAGAAGTGATAATAGTGAAAGTGGAAAAAGAAAAAATAGATAGAAGGAAGACCTTTAGCAAAGGGGAAGAAGAGAATAGTAATAATGAAAAGGAGGAAGAAAGAAGAGAGAAAAGAAAACACAAAAAGTAAAAGAAAGAAAAAGAGAACCCAGCATGATATATATATATAATTTTCATTTTCCTCCTTCTTTTCCCTCCAAGTTCTAGCGATGCCTAATAGAAGGCGGAGGTGGGCGAGGCCTTGCTGCCACGGATGTGGTGCTGGTCTGGGCTCCGGAGCCGGGCTGTGTGACAGGAAAATGCTCTTCAGATCAGCAAGCCTTCCCAGATCCCTGCAGTCCTGTAGAGTTAAACCTGTGGGCAGAGGCTACACAGGCAGGAGAAGCACCACAGGGGCAAGCCTCTTGCACCAGGCGGAAAAGGCTGGGGCTGCAAGGGGTGCTGAGAGAGGTACCGGCCACAGTGCCCACCTCCTATGCCGACTGGAAAGGGCTGGGACAGAAGCTGGCACTGGGGACCCCGCAGGGCACTGCAGTGGTGAGAGCTGGCCGGAGCGCACAGAAAGTTCCAGCGGGGACCACAAAGCTGTGTCCTAGGCTCCCTAGCAGGCGGGTGCTTATCCCTTGAGCCACCGGCCCTGTGAATAGTGCTGGCTCCTCAGTGACGTGGTCCAAGCCAGATTGAACAGCGGTAGCTCTGGCAGGAAACAGTGGGCAATAACGCCTGCCCTCCGCCCTGAGAGGGACATGCAGCAGTGGGCAGGCTTGGGGCTCAGAGCTGCTAGCCGCTTGAAACCCTGCAGCACACAGGGGAGGGCAAAGCTGCTCCAGCGGAAGTGCAAAGCCCTGCAGCTTGTGCTCCCAACAGGCAGGAGCGCCCACTGTCAGTGTTGGAAGTAACACCCCGAGGCAGGCAGGTTTAGCACCCCAGGGCCACGGGCACAGGGCTTTGCAGTGATGCAGCCCAGCCTGAAGTGGCTGCGCGGAAACGCAGTGTAGTGGATAGAAGCGGGATGGGCTCTGGCTGCAGGCTCACACCGGCAGGAAGTGTGCACCGCAGCTTCCCAGGCCGGGAGTGGAGCAGGAGCTAAGCTGACTGGGGCGGGCGGTGGGGAAAACCGGTTGCCGGTGGAGAGGTCTCAGGCATCAATGAGGGTGGCTGGTCCCCCGTGGAGGTCGCCCAGGCAGCCACAGGTAGCCTGCAGGTCAGTTACCTGGGCCTTGAGTGAATGGAGGGAGGGGCGCGGGCCCAAGGGCAGATCACTGCCATGTTGGGAGAGGGGAAGCGCGGGAAAGGGAAGCTTATTTCCCAGTGGGGTCCTGTGAGTGGGCAGCTGCTGTAGGGGGTCCCTCCATCACTGCGTGTGTCTCGGCAGAGCAGGCAAGTGTCTCCGGGCGTGGGGTCCCGGTCTGGGGATGGAGTGGGGCTGTAGCTAGTTGTAGCTGCAGTGGCGGTGGCCTAATGACCTGAGATGTCCCAAGAATCGGATCCTGGATTACCGAGGCTCCGGCTCAGGACAAACACGTGGGGTGATGGTGGGGTGCTGTCCCGGGGGGATATTTCACTCACCAGACTCCTTCCATTCGGCTACCTGGACACCAAACTCGCCTTGTTTGAAAGAGCTCTCAGAGCATGAGGGTCCCATGATCCGTCATCTTCCCAGAAGTCAGAGTTAAATATGTTAAGATTGGGTTCAAAAGATATAAAGTTGCTCTGTCTCATGACAATAAAGCAGAAGTGCCTACCATCTATTACCATCGCAGGCTGATAACAATCGATTTCTGGGCCAGTGTCAGCCCTTGGTTCACACTATGAACAGAGTTGTGCTAAAGCACAGGTAGAGTGAATCCATATTTAAGGATGCCCAAACCACATAAAACATAGAGAGAATTCTATTAATTCAAAAATAGACTGAATAATTAATTGAGACCACTCTCAGTCACTCAGTCCTCACCTAGACCTTTTGCCAGGAATCCTAGCAGCGTGTACAGGGATTATCTTGGGCAGAGAGCCTTTCCTTAGCAGAGCTCTCAGTCTTCTGAAAATTTCTCTCAGAACTGATCTAAATCAAGTTCCTCAGCAATGAAGAAAAGAGACGGAGATCTCTAGTAGACAAAGACAAGAACACATTTCTGGAAGGTGAATAGAAATTGCTAACTAATGAAGCAGAATAAAAGAATTAACTCTAACAGTAAAAAGGGGGTTTCTGCCAAAGAGGAGGCTATAATCCAGCAATATCTTGAACTGGCTTTGCTGTGGGGCTTGGTGAGTAGAATGAGGACCAAAAGCAATAAGTGGGGTTAGAAATAAGAGGATCCAATAAAGGTGTATATAGAACCTTTGACTTTTTCTGTTTCCCATCGACCACCTCTGTGCTCCTAATAACTAAACACTTAACCAAGGTAAAGTGTTAGGGGCAGTGTCCTTCCCCTGACTAGTAGTTGGTTTAGGAAAGGACATATAATCAGGAATTGTCAGTGAGGTGAGATGAGAAGAGAAGACAACTGTGGGACTTTGTGGAACTTTTCCCACCTTTTTTTAAGGAATGGCTGCATTTCTCTTGCAAAGAGCCCTGCTGGTATAGTGGTTACGCGTTGGGCTGCTAACTTCAAGGTCAGCAGTTCAAAACAACCAGCAGCTCAGCAGGAGACAGACAGGGCATTTGACACTCTTAAGGAGTTACAGTGTCAGGAATCCACAGGGGCAGTTCACCTCTGTCCTTCAGGGGCTCTATGAGTAGGCATTGACTCAATGGCAGTGAGGGGAAATGTGGAAAAAACCTGGTTCCCAGTTCAGGAATTTGAATCATTAAATTCACCAATCTACAGACTGCCTTTCAATGGTGCAGTTTTGTAAGATTAAAAAGTTCCTTGTTTAAATAATTTTGAGTCGGGTTTCTGATACATGTCCTCACAATGACACCGAAAAGTAGGTCTCTCTATTTTTCTTGAACACTGCCTTGAGCCTGTGCTGCCCGGTTAAATCTCCACCTTTGAAAGTGGATGGCTGGTTGCTCTCAAACACATGTCCCGCAGAACTTCAGCCTGTGTCGGTCCAGCTTCTACTTGGGCCATTCTATTTGTTGGAAGTTTCCGGGACATCTATGCCATGATGTGAAGCTCTTAAGGAAGAAAGAAGAAAATATGACTTCTTGGATAATTTAGTGTCTCTAAATTGCTTTTTAAAAACTTGTGGATTTAAAAAAAATAAAGCATTTCACTGCAAACATCAAATGCATCAGGTTTTCTAATTTCTATACAAAACCCAGATGATGCAAAGTTAAAGGGCTTGACTGGTAACCAAAGAGTGAGTGATTTGAGCCTAACAATCACTCCGTGGGAGAAAGATTGATTACCAGCTGCTTCTTTAAAGACCTGTAGCCTTGGAGAGGCTGTGGACCGATCCACGCTGTCCCATGGGGTCTCTCAAAGATGGAACCAGCTCAGTGGCAGTGTTTTGGTTTTGTTTTTTGTTAGTTTTACCAGTTATAGATTTCAAATAGTGCTATGTACATATCGATTTTAAATCTTTTATTTTTTTCCTCCAAGTGATGATATAAAATCATAGTCATTTCTGGAAGCATAAAGTGATCATTTCATTTTGTCTTACTAATAAATAGTTACTGAATGAAACATTTTACAAGGTATCCCAAAGTTGCACCTTAAATTAAATTTAGTAATTCCACTAACTTAAACTCCTTGATTCACCATTTAATCTACATAAATCAAAGTTCCCCAAAGAGCTAATTGAAGCTATTTTCCCATTTGTAGTTGAAACAAGCATTTTTTGCAATGTAACCCCACTTAATAATAAGATTCTTGTTGGCAAATTTTCTTCTACTATGTAATTGTGATGGCCCTGAAGGCACTTTTAATGTTTTTAAGGACAAATTGTTCATTCTACTAGGTGAAAAAAATCATAAAATAAGGGTGCAATACCCAATGCACATAGGAAAATGTGGTTTTACTTATTTATGTCTCTGTATTCTGTCTGCTTAATGTTTTATAAAATTTACTTTTGCTTCAAGTGGAAAAACACACCCTAGTATATTTTTAAATGGTCGTCTAGAAGCATATAGATAATTCTAGTTGATTGTTACTTTTAGAAATGTGTTACTATACTCTGACATAAAACATTGCATTATGTGCATCATTCCACTTAAGTACTAACTTAATTTATTCCTTAATCTTATTTTGACCATTAAAGAGAAATAGCTAAAATTAATCACATTCTTAATCTTGACCATTTTAACTCAGAGTGACCCCATGTAGGGTTTCTGAGACTATAACTCTTTCCTGGCACAGACAAACCCCATCTTCCTCTTGCAGAGTGGCTGGTGTGAACTTTCAATTAGCAGGCCAATGCCTAACCCACCACAGCACCGCTGAAACAGGGCAATAATTACATCCCCATCTCCTACCACATCACCACTATTATTTTGCAGAAAAGCAAGAATATATGTATAACCCCCTCCCTGGGGGACGGACAACAGAAAAATGGGTGAAGGGAGACATCGGACAGTTTAAGACATGAAAAATAATAATTTATAAATTATCAAGGGTTCTTGGGAGGAAAGGTGGGGAGGCAGGGGGAAAAATGAGGTGGTGATACCATGGGCTCAAGTAGAAAGCAAATGTTTTGAGAGTGATGATAGCAACAAATGTACAAATGTGCTTGACGCATGGATGGATGGATGGATTGTGATAAGAGTTGTATGAGCCCCAAATAAAATGGTTAAAAAACAAACAAACAAACCAAGGCTTTACAGAATAAATAGCTCAATCAAGACCACACTGTTGATAAATGGCAGAATCACTCCACAAAATTTAGGCTGTTCGATTAGTCACTATTTTACTATGCTAAACTCACAATAACGTAGAGAAAAACTGCTAAGTTAATAAGAATTATTATAATAAGCTATCATTTTAACATAATCTATAAAATGTCAGGATTCATCAGACCCAAAAGGCAGAATTAAGTCACCAATTGATATAAGATTTCCACCCAACCCTCTTACTTGTTTAGTTGAAATTAAGAACATTGGTGGAAGAACAATGGGGTGAGCAGTCCAGCACGTAACCGTGGTACCACCTATTTGTTCAGAACCCCAGATTAGGCCGTCTTTTTACTGCCATGAAACTAAACATGTCCAACATCAATGGTAGATTTCCAACCATTGGCAGAGATATGACCTCTAAGTTCTCTGCTTCAGTGGGAGAGGTGTAGCACCAAAACACAGAGATGAAGACGTCAGCCTCACACAGGAGACATGGTACCGTCTGAGGCATCTGTGAAGGGGTCTGTGTGTGCATCAAGAAATACAGCAAAAAATGATAGTCGCCAAAATACTAATCCTCGGTATCTCAGTGTATCCTATATTTTCACAGATTGTCTGCATTTTTCAAACATAACCAGGGACTTTTCTTAATACAATCAGCAAAGATAAAGCCAGTTTTCATAAACTCCAAACCCCACTAACTCCCAAACAGAGTAGAACTGGCCCTGAGTAGCTCAGAGGGTGGAACTCGGCGAGGGAGTAGAAAGCCCCAGCTTTCTCTTGTAGAGTGCTGACCTTGTGGTTGGTAGCTCGCTGGGCGCCCAGGGCTCCACAGACAATATTACATCATCAGTCAGTGCTCTCCAGCGGATTTAGACTTAGAGACACTTTACCGGACCAGGCTGCCGCTCCTTCAGCGAGCAGGAAGCTTCCTTTGTTTTCTAACTGCTGACCTTTGCCGTTGCAGCCCTTTCCTCTCACAGCACCTCCATATTTATATCAATATTTGCACCATTTTACTTTCTAAGATTTGCTTTAATCCATTCATTTCTCTAATTCAATTTCCTTAGCTCTTGTCTAACCCCCAAATCAAACCAAACTCACTGCCATCGAGTCAATTCCCACTTGCAGCGACGCTATTGGTCAGGAAAGAACCACCCGTGTGGGTTTTTACAGGCAGAGAAAGTCCTGCCTTCCTCCCACGGAGTGCTGGAGGGTCCAGCTGCTGGCGTTGGGGTGAGCAGTCCAGCACATCACCGCGGTACCACCAGGTTTCCCCGGCTCCTACCTCAGGGGTCCTCATGTCGTCCTCAGCCCGCACATCCTGCATCCTTTCTATTCTGCTCCTCTCCACACAGTGATTGTTTTGAAACATCACGCTATCTGTGTCACTATTGAATGCAAAGCTCTGGAGTGCTTTCTGGTTTTTTGTGTTGGAGCAAAAGTCCCCCCCCCCACCCCACCTCCAAACAATGATGAGGCCTATCCCACCTAGTTTGTGCCGGGCATCAGCCTGCCTGTGAGCGACAGATGGGGCTTTCTACTCCGTTAGAGAGCTGCCGTCTCAGAACCGGGGGTTTCTACCCTGTCCTCTAGGGGGCTATGAGTTGGCATCGACTCAGTGTCAGTAAGTTGGTGTGGTTTCCAGCCTGCCCACAAGCCTTTGTTTTCCAAACTGGAAATTCTCTAGTCCCAATGCCTTCTGTTAGCTCCTCAAAAAAATCACAACATTCATGCTTGCGTCATGGCATTTGTAAAATTCCCACATTTACCTGGAATTATCTTCAAATTTTCTAATGAATTTCTACTCATCCTTCAAGTTTCAGATCAACTCTCACTATTACGAATTCTTTTCTGAGCCCTTATGTTAGACCTGGTCTCATTCCTGTATGTTTGCTTAATGCTGTACATATTTTCTTCATAATATTTATGATAATGTATATGATTGTTTCTCAATTTTCTATTACCTATGCTGGTCTGTAGGTTTTATTAAGACACATAGCCGTTCATTTTTTTCAATCTTATTTTTTCCTATATGTGTTGAATAAATGGATGGATGAAAGGATTCAGATAATGGATGGCTAGACGGATAAGTTTTTACAATGAGCTCATCATTGTGTTCCTGTGGAACCTGTACTCTGATCAAGAGGCAGTTGTACAAACAAGGGAATACTGCCTGGTTTTAAATCAGGAAAGGTGTGCAGTGTTCGTCCCTCTGGAAATGCTTACATTTTCTCTTTCATAACCTTGGGTCTGAAAAAAAACCTCTAACTGCATCTTTTTGTCCTTCAGTTTGATTCTCCCATGTTATTTTGAAATCAGATAGTTTTGAGACTCTCTTGAGAATGTGGACTCTTGCCACTAGTTACACGTAGTTCATCTACCACATAGAGAATATTTTGTGTTCAAATATGAATGATAAGTGCTTAGTAATTTATAAGCATTGTAAATATAAAAATAGGCATTTTATTTACATATATATTACATCATTGTTTTCGTTAGGTGCCATCAAGTCAGTTTTGAGTCATGGACACCTTATGTCTAAAGAATGAAACATTGCCCAGCCCTGCACCACCTCCCGCTCTGTATGATGTTGGAGCCCATTGGTGCAGTCACTGTGTCACTCTGTCTCATTCGGGGTTGTCCTCTTTTTCACTATCCCACCACTTTACCAAGGATTATGTCCTTGCCCATGCACTGATTCTTCCTAATAACGTGTCCAAATCCATAAGATAAAACCTCACCATCCTATCTTCTAAAGAGCATTATGGTTATACTTCTCCCAACACAGATTGTTCCTGGCAGTTCATGGCACATTTAATATTCCTCACCAACACCATACTCCAATTTCCATGCATATAAGACAATGGAAAATAGCAGGGTTGAGGTCAAGTACATCTTAGTCTTTAAAGTGACAGCTTTGCCTGTAACACTTTGACTGCAGATTTTTTTTCCCCAAGGCAAGGTTTGTTTAATTAAACAAAACAGTTGTTGTTGAGTCACCTCGAACTTAACAGGACCCATGAGCGTCAGAGTAAATCTGTGCCCGTGGTTTTCAATGGCTGATTTTTGAGAAGTCAATCTCCAAGTTTTTCTTCCTAGGAGCATTTGGGTAGACTTGAATCACTAATCTTTTGCGTATCAGTGGAGTGTGTTACCAATTTGCACTGTCCAGAGATTTCAAGCCATGTAGAGAAATTTTAAATCTATTTGGTTTAGTTATGATGATGATGATGATGTAACAAAGCATTTTCATTTCTACATTCTTCACATATACAATGCATTTGCTCCACCATCACTATTTATCTATTTCAAAATTCCAAAGATGGTTATATACTTTAGAAACACCAATCTCCAGCTCAATATATCTTGCATAAATAAAAAAAAAAACAACTCACTGCCAATGAGTTGATTACGACTCATAGCAACCTTGTAGAACAGGGTAGTACTGCCCCTTTCAGTTTCTGACACTGTAAGTCGTTTACAGGAGTAGAAAGCACTGTCTTTCTCTCTTGGAGCAGCTAGTGGTTTTGAACTGCTGATCTTGCAGTTAGCATCCCAACATGTAACCACTATGCTACCAGGGATCCTATATCTTATATAGCATGGCAATATAGCTTGTATAACATTAACAGGGATAATCAGCTTTTAAAGACCACTATACAAGTGAACTCACGCCTCTAGAATTATGGGTAGACATGATTTCACTGTTTTCTTTAAGAGAGATAGGATATAGAGAGCCAACAGGTAGAGAGGAGGAAGAGAGGCCTGGTAGGAAGCATTGGGAACTGTAGGATGTCTGGAAGGGTGATCCTAACAGCCCAGGATAATTTTAAATCTTAATCCAGCAGACACTGGACCCCTAGGCTAATTTTGAACTCCAAGGTCAGTAAACCCATGATTCTTTATTGACCCATTCCCTGCTTACTTCCTTGTCTATGCCTGTGCAAGACCCAGCCATGAACAGAATATGACCAGGTTTATGACTAGACCTGTGGAATGTGACCAGATCTGGGCCTGGTCCATTCATAATCTGGAGACACAAACAAGCCAAGTGCCCCCAGATGCACTTCCTTCAGTGGAAATTCATTCAAGTCCCCACCTACTAATGTCTGGTGCTTTTCTTTCTTTTGTAAGCAAACTTTGTTTTCTGCTTGTCATTTGTGGTCTAAGAGTCCATCCTTTGGATCTAGAGACCGAGAATTCCTGGACACATCAAAGCAGGTGCAACAATTATGTCCTATCGTTGTACTAAACACATTTCAAAATGCTTTTGAATTCAACAGTGCAGTAACAGGTACTGTCATGTTATATTGTTATATCTGCCTCAAGGAGTCATGTAATTCCTGTCATTGAAGGTGCTGAAGTTGAGGCTGGATGATAGAATATGCCCCTTGGGCTACTCTCTCTCTCTTAAAGAAATACAAATTGACCACATAAAAGTCAGTGTCCTCTTGGCTGTTGACAATGACCTTTTAGGGGAAGTTATTTTTATATAGGTCACACGCAACATAAAACTTAAAGCTCTCATTTTTTTCTTTTAAATTACCAAGCTATATTTCTATCCAACAAAGTGAGATTTCACCAGGAACCGCCTTATGAAATCATTCCTTTGTAACTCATGGTTTTCCTCAGTAATTTCAAACGGTGTGACTTAGTTCTGTTTTTACATAGCTCTTCCCCCATCTTTAATTACATGCAGCTTGAATGGGCCTGGATTAAAACACAGCTGCTGTCGACCGTGTGGACTGCCAATTAACTTGGCAAACCAAGCACTGCTGGTTATCAGATGCCCAGTGCCACAAAGGGCCAGGAAGTACAACTTTGCATTAGACCTGCTATTACTCATAGTTCTCTTTATTGACATAGACATGAATAAATAAATAGAGAGGGTCACAGAAGAAAACACCCAGGAGCATCTCCTGAACAATAGGGGTCACTTTTCCACCTGAATCTGTCTTTGTTTTAGAAGAGTTTCGTTTTACCATTCACTCTTTGTAGATGCTTGTCTTCATAAGTCAAATCCTTTATTAGCATGAGTAGAAAATTGTGTCTCCCTTCTCACATACGGACAATAATCACCCACTTTACAAATTGCTGCTAGAAAAGATCATGCCCATTAACATTTGTTGAGCAGCCCCTGGGTACCATGGGCTATAAAAGGCAAAGAAAGAAAGGAGAAATGAATGATAAAGGGAAGGACAGGTTCCAGAGAGAATTTTTAAGGCACCCATCAAAACTCATAGACATACTATGTGCACTAAGAAAACAAAGTAATCTAGCAGATCTTTGTTTATGACTGAGTGAAGAACCTACATAGTTTTAAAAGATAATTTACAGAATGCAGGCTTAGCATGTGTCCTTAACTATTTAATGACCTAGCTATATAGACAGAGCCTAAACATGCGTAAGTAAAAAGTAACTGATGATGCCAATCAACAAATAAAGTTTCACTGAGTCATGAAAACTAATCGATAGGGATGTACCAGCTGTATATGAAAGAACATATCACCTTTGAGAAGAAAGAGATTTTGAACCGGGTCCTGAGAGATGGGCAATATTGGAAGTTTAAAGGAGAGTGAGGGGAGCTATATAAGCCATCAGTGATGGATGAGTTCTCTTTTTTCCCCTTGATGGATGAGTTCTTACAACTTCTGTCAATGGGCACTGTACCACAGATGTAGAAGAGGTTGCAGAGTATTGAAAGGCCTCCACTAGAAGATGCTTT
>NW_022103898.1:74323189-74324348 GCF_000313985.2 Echinops telfairi | reverse complement strand
CTTAGCCTAGGACAATTACACCTACCCTCCACCCAGCTGGGGGAGCTCCAAACTCTGTAACACGCAGTTGGGGAAAGCCCACCCACTTTCCTTCAGGGGAAATTCCACTCTCCCATCATATGCAGTGTAACATGCAGCTGGGGGAATTCTGCCCACCTTCCTCTGCAGGAGGTCCCACCTGTGTAGCTGGAGGAGCTCCTGCCCATCCTCTTTGGTCTCATGTGACTGAGGGAACTTCCTCCCACCTGCCATAGAGCCTCACATGGCCTATGGAAGCTCCAACACTTTTCAGTGCTTCACACAACTGCGGGAACCTCTGCCCAACCTCCACGGTAATCTAACTGACCAGGGAAATTCTACCCACCATCCGTGGTGCTCTAAACCAAAGCAGGCACACCCACCTGCCTTCTGCAGCACGCCCATTGAAGCAGCACCCCGCATGCCCTCTGTGGTGCCCCAAGCTGCTTTGGGCCACACCACCACAGCTAACGTGAGATTATCTAGTGTAACAGCATCCTCAAGGGTCAACAACAAACCAACCAGTATTCCCTGAGAGAACTGTCCAACTTTCTCTCCAAATAATGGAATACTGCTTGGCTAAGGAAAGAGTGAAGTCAAAGGAAGATAGAGCACTGTGCCAACCCCATAATGGAATTAGCTGCAGGCAGTTCGAAGAGGAATACCTAAGAGTCTCCCAGAGAGAGCCCAGTGCACTTGGACTCTCTGGAAAATGGGGCCAGTATCTCTAAAACAACACAACGCAAACAGCAATCAGCCCCAAATACCTCAACGAAAAAAACAGGAGAAACAAAAGGCAATGTCAGAAGATGTCCTGAAACTAATGATGTGCATAGAAGAAGCAGACATTGATCTGCCACATAAATAAATTGCAGAATGCTGCTTGGAGTCATACAGGATATGAGGGAAACAATACAGAAAAAGGATGGCATGGTAGAGGAGATAAAAACCATATACCAAAGGGAAATACAAGAGCTTATTGACAAGTTAACAAAACCAGTAGCATATTCAAGGACTTTGATAACCGACTAGAGGAGGCAGATAACTGCACGAGGGACCTAGAGGACAGCCAAGCAGACTAACGTGAATGTGAACAAGTCTAATAAGATCATCAGAGAAGTTGAAGAAAACCTAAGAGCTA
>NW_022103898.1:74320106-74322556 GCF_000313985.2 Echinops telfairi | reverse complement strand
TTGAGGGTGGAAAAAAGTCAAATGTCAACAATAAACCACACACACACACACACACACACACACACACATACATGCACAAAACACAGATAAGAAAGGGAGGTAGGAAAACACTCAATACAAAAGGTATAAGATGACATCACAGAGTTCACAGATGGATGTAATAAGCCTGAATATCAATGGACTGAACTTAGGCATTAAAAGCCTGAGGCTAGCAAACTGGCTTGGAAAACACAACCCATCAATCTGCTGCCTACAGAAGATACATCTCAAAAAATTACAGACAAAAATAGGCTGAGAACCAAAGGCTGAAGAAAAACATACCAAGTAAATTAAAAAAAAAAAAAAGCAGGGGTTTCAATCCTAATCTCAGATAAAATGGATCTCAAAGTACAAAACAATGTAAAAAGAGTAAAATAAAAAGAGATAAGGAGGGACACTATATAATGTTCAAGGGAACTGTAGACCAGGAACCACCAAGCATTTTAAACATATATTCCCCGACAAGAGACCCGTGGAATATGTCAAACTCTCCAAAATATTAAAAAAGAAATCACAGGCTTAACGATTATAGTAGGTGACTTCAATACACTGCTCTCTGAGAAAGATAGATCACAGGAAAAGTAACTCAACAAGGAGGCTTCAGAATATAAACACTACAATTAGACAATTTGACCTGTTAGATATTTACAGAGCTCTCCTAAAAAAAATTACATTATTTTCAAGCCCACATGGCACATAATCAAAGACAGACCACGTGTTTGGGCATAAGTGAAATCTGCATAAATTTAACCACATTGATATTATATAGATCTCTCTCTCTGGCCACTGTGCCATAAGGCTGGAAATCAACAAAGGGACGATGAAGAACACAAGGTCAAACAATTGAGAATAAATAACTCTCTATTACAAAAGGAGTGTGTACTGGCCCAGATCAGAGATGAAATTAGGAAATTTCTCGAAAGCAGTGAGAATGAGAGCACTATGTACCCAAACCTGTGCGACACAGTAAAGGTAGTCATCAGAGGAAGTTTCATAGCAATACATGCATACAAGAAAAAGCAAGAGAGACTTATGATTGATATGCTGACACAAACTTTACAGCAACTAGAGCAGGGTCAACAGGACAAACTTACTAATAGAAAAAGAACAGAAATAATAAAACTCAGGACTGAGATTCAGATAAGGGAAAAGAAAAAAAAACCTATGGCAAAAATTAATGCTGCTAAAATTTGGTTCTTTGAAAGGATAATAAGGATCAACAGACCACTGGCAAACCTAACCAAAGAAATGAAGGAACAAATTTCAATAGCAAGGAGGAGGGAAAACACAGGAGACATTTTAACAGACCCTAAGGAAATAAAAAAGATAACTACACAGTACTACAAAGGACTGCACTCCAATGAATTCAACAGCTTGGAAGACTTGGAAAAATTCTTGGAAAAAGAATCGCTTCCTAGACTATCCCCGATGGATGTCAAGAATCTCAGTAGACCCAGGGCATTAGAAGATATAGACAAGGTTATCAAGGGATTATCAACAAAAAATTCTCTGATCAGATAGCTTCACAGGAGAATTCTACCAAGCATTCATGGAATACCTGACACCAATCCTACACAAGCTCTTCCAGAACATGGTACGGTAAAGTACCAAACTCTTTCTAACAAGCTAGTAAAACCCTGATACCAAAACTAGGCAAGGATCTCACAAGAATCAAGAACTACAGATCAATATCCCTAATGAACACCGATGCAAAAATTAAAAAATCTGATGCAATAGAATACAAAAGTATATAAAACAAATAATTCACCATGACCACCTGGGATTCATGCCAGGGATACAGGGATGGTTCAACATATGAAAGACCATTAGTATTAGTTGTCAAACTGACATGAAAATTTATAAGAGCCACATAATATCGAAAGATGAGGGAAAAGCATTTGACAACATCCAACACCCATTCCTGTTTAACACAGTCAAGAAGATAGGAATGGAAGGAACATTCCTCAATATAATACAAGCCATATATGAAAAACCCACAGCCAACATGGTAATCAATGGAGAAAAGATGAAAAACATCCGGCTGAAAAAGGGGACCAGACAAGGATGCTCCTTGTCCCCACTCTTATTTAACATCATACTGGAGGTCCCAGCTAACAGCTTAAGGCATAAAAAAGACACCCCAGGAATGTATTTACAGTACCTTTTCCCCTATGCCCATTTTGCATTTTTAAGCTTATCTCAGAGGACTCTTTTAAAAAAAATCATTTTATTGGGCTCATACAACTCTTATCACAATCCACACATACATCAATTGTGTATAGCACACTTATACATTTGTTGCCCTCATCATTGTCAAAAACTCGCTTTCCGCTTGGGTTCCTGGAATCAGCTCCTCATTTTCCTTTTTCCCCTCCCCCTCTCTCCCCACTTCCCCCTCCTTCATGAACACT
>NW_022103898.1:74318212-74319919 GCF_000313985.2 Echinops telfairi | reverse complement strand
TATCCTGGATTCCCTGTGTTTCCAGTTCCCATCTGTATTGCTGTGCATCCTCTGGTTTAACCAGGTTTGCAAGGTAAAATTGGGATCATGATAGTTGTGGGGAGGAAGCGTTTAAGAACTAGAGGAAGGTTGTGAGTTTCATTATTGCTGCACTGAACCCTGAGTGACTCATCTCCTCCCCACTACCCCTCTGCAAGGGATGTCCAGTTGTCTACAGATGAGCATTGGGTCCCCATCACGCACTCCCCTCATTCATGATGATATGATTTTTTTTGTACTTGTCCTTTTGTGCTTGGCTTACTTTGCTTATCATAATTTCCTCCAGTTATTCCCATGCGGCAATGCTCTTCATGCATTCATACTTTTAGGGATGCGTAATACTCCATTGTATGTATATACCACAGTTATTTAATCAACTCATCTGTTGATGGAAATTTGGGCTGTTTCCAACACTTTAAAATTGTGAACTGAACTGTGATGAACATTGGGGTACAGATGTCTGGCCATGGTTTGTTTCTTGCCAATTCTGGGTATATGCCCAGTAGAGGGATTGCTGGAGAAAGAAGACGTGAAACTATTGTTATTTGCAGATGATATGATTTTATATATGGAAAATCCCAAAAGCTCTATAAGGGGCGTGCTGGAAGCAATACAGGAATATGGTAGAGTGGCAGGATACAAAATCAACAAACAGAAGTCTATCAGACTGCTATACACATCAGACAAAACCACAGAATAGGGGATCACAATAGCCTTCACAATAGCCAAGCACAAATTAAAATATCTAGGGATATACCTGACTTAAAAACCAACATATTTGTATGAGGAAACTGCAGAACACTATTACAAAAGAAACCAAGAGTGACCTCAACAAATGGAAGAATATTCTATGCTTGTGGATTGGAAGACTCAATACAGTAAAGATGTTGGTTCTGCCCAAGGCACTATATAAGTTTAATGTAATCCTGATACAATTACCATCATTTTTCTTCAAAGAACTGGAAAAACTGACTACTAACTTCATATGCAGAGTGAAGAAGACCAGAATTAGCAGAGAACTCCTCAAGAAGAAGGACACAGTGGGAGGACTTGCTTTACCTCACTTTAGCACATATTATATAGCCACAGTGGTCAAAACCAAATGGTATTGGTATAATGACAGATCCTTAGACCAATGGAAAATAAGCCTGAAAACCCAGAAATAAAATCATGCAAAAGTGGCATATGACAAAAGCTATTGTATACATACATTACTGGAGTGAGGTGCAGATAGTATGGCAGGGGCCAGACGAAACCCAGGGATATATATGGTAGCTAATTTAGAAGGAGGGAAGGAGAATGGAGCACATCCTGGCCCACCAAGCTGTGAAGATGGCATTCCTGCTCAGAGCAGCCCAATCTGACCCCACTACACTGAGGTAAAGCCCTAAGAGCATGCAACAGAACAGCAAGGGTAGCAGAACAATGAAGTCCCTGGGGAATACCAAAAATAGACTGTGGGACCAGGGTGTGGCACTCTAGCAGACTCAATTGGAAAACACCCCTAAAGATCAACAAACAGACCTTGATTTATTTATAGGCTTTTCTTTTTTTTGTCCTTGGTTTTTGTTGTTGTTTTGTTTTCTTTTCTTTGGTTGCTTTGTTTTGCTTTGTCTTGTTTTTGTGCATCTTATTATCTCTGCATGGACATCTAGATAAGATAGGTGA
>NW_022103898.1:74292555-74317437 GCF_000313985.2 Echinops telfairi | reverse complement strand
GTGGGGAGGAGATGAGCCAGTCAAGGTGCAGTACAGCACCAATGAAGCATACAACTTTCCTCTAGTTCTTTAATGTTTCCTCTCCCCAACTCTCATGACCCCAATTCTACCTTACAAATTTGGCTAGACCAGAGCATGTACACAGGTACAGATAAAAGTTGGAAACACAGGGAATCCAGGACAGATAAACCCCTCAGGACCAATATTGAAAGTAGCCATACCAGGGTGGGATGGGTAATGTGTGTGGGGGGGGATCATCACAATGATCTAACTATAGAACCCTCTGTGGTAGATGGACAACAGAAAAGTGGGTAAAGGGAGACATCGGTCAGTATAAGACATGAAAAAATAATAATAATTTATAAATTATCAGGGGTTCCTGAGGGAGGGAGTGTGGGGGAAGGAGTGGGCAAATGAGGAACTGATACCAAGGGCTCAAGTAGAAAGAAAACGGTTGAGTGATCCACATAGGGCCACCGCTGGAGGTAGATACAGAGTCTTAGCAAGCAGGAAGATGAAGGAGCAGAGAAAGAGGGGGAAGTGCTCAGTTTCTTCCTTGTAAAAAGTTATTATTTACCCACAGAGGTATCATTAACAGTCTGGACTCCCCTTCTGCAAGTTGACATAAAATCTAGCTACCACAATACGATACAACTGAAAATATGAAAGTTCACTTTTGCTACATAATATCCAAGTTACACATTGGAAAAATATTACATTTCCTGTCTCTTTGCAGAGGAAGAACGAGAGACAAATATATGTTTCAGCCAGAATTACGTATCTAGTAAGTATCCAATCACGTAGTTCCTAAAACAGAATATTAGAGAAGCCATAAGTCCAGAAATCAAACATGTTACATAGGATAATCTGCTGCACAGATCTCTTTAAAATGTTAACAGCAACAACAAAAAAAATGTTAACAGCAAAGATATCACTTTGAGTATACGGTGTACCTTACTGTGATGTTTAGGTTTTGGGTCAAGTTGTTGCACCTATGGGAAGGTATGGGTAGAATCCATCCTTTGCGTCCGGACACAGTCCAATGGTGCCCCTTGAGTATTTGGGCTGTTTCTAAGAGACGTTGTGGAGAACTGGTATCCATCTTGCCCATCTCCTTCTGGCTTACTTGGATCCTGTTTGTGGCTTCTAAGGCTGGTAGCCTAGGTGGTCTTCCAACCCTAAAGTAGTTGGTGTCCCACCATAGTCCTCTAAGCTTTGGACCCATGTGACTAAAGAATATAAATATAGTCTTTAAAATAATACATATTTTTTGTTTTGTTTCTTTTGAAAACCCAGCCTAACATGGTAATTTCTATTGTTTCATATGCATACTCAAACTGGATAATAAGGAAGACCACAAAAGAGATAATGCATTTGAATTATGTTGTTGGAAAAGAATACTGAAAGCACCACGTACTTCCAAAAGTACAACCATAATGCTTCTCAGGAGCAAGAGTGGTGAAAGTTCAATTCCTGTACTTGGGGCGTGTTATCAGGAGCTAGCACTCCCTGAGGAAGTACATCATTCTTGGTGTGTTAGTCCGGTTTGACTAGAGAAACAAACCCAGTGACACTCATATATGTATAAGAGAGAGCATTATATCAAGAAGTACTTGTATCTCAAGAAAGAATCCCATCTCAGTCCAGATTAAGCTTGTAAATCCAATACTAGTTCATAACCCCTCTTCAGACTCATGCAGCCATAAGTAATGATGCAAAATGCAGGAAAATCACAGGCCAGTGGGTGAAACGTCTTGTGGATCAAATGACAGTGGAAGCATCACAGGGCTGACATAGGTCTCCACATGGCTTGTAAGCAGTAAGGTGAAGGTGGGTTGGGGGGTGGGGTGTGATTCCCAGGACCCTCCTTATAAGGTCATCCCCTCAAGGAGGCACCATCAGGATGTGACCTGATTGACAGGCCAGACTCCACCCGTACACTTGAAGTTGATGTGAAATTATGTAACTATCACACTTGGAAAGGTAGAGGGACAGTACAAAAAGAAGGCCCTCAATGAGATGAATCGATGCAGTGATTGGAACAGTGGGCTGCATCATATCACAATAATTGATGGATGGCTCAGGATTGGACAGAACAGTGGGCTGCATCATATCACAATAATTGATGGATGGCTCAGGATTGGACAGAACAGTGGGCTGCATCATATCACAATAATTGATGGATGGCTCAGGATTGGACAGAACAGTGGGCTGCATCATATCACAATAATTGATGGATGGCTCAGGATTGGACAGAACAGTGGGCTGCATCATATCACAATAATTGATGGATGGCTCAGGATTGGACAGAACAGTGGGCTGCATCATATCACAATAATTGATGGATGGCTCAGGATTGGACAGAACAGTGGGCTGCATCATATCACAATAATTGATGGATGGCTCAGGATTGGACAGTGTTTTATTCTGTTGTGTGTGGGGCTGCTGTGAGTTGGAGCTAACTCAATGGCACCTAACAATAGCAACAACAACAACAATTAAGGATGGTTAAGCTTTCAGAAATTATGACAGGTAGACAAGAATTGAGTAATGGTAAAAGGACCATTTCCTATCAGAAGAAAACGGATGGATGGCTAAATAAATGGACTTAGAACACTTTTGAATCATCTGAAAAACATAGATCCCTTTCTCTTATCAAAATGAACTTTAGTTCAACCAATAATTTAAATGTTAAAGATGAAACTTTGAAATAATTAGAAGAAAACATAAATACATATCTCCTTACTTCTGGTATGGAGATGACCTAATATCATACCAAAATCAGAAGCCATCAAAGAAGCAAGTGACAGATTTGAATATATAAAATATCTCCAAATTACTCTAGGTAGAATTAGAACACACAAAAAATAAGACACCTAAAACACTGAGAAATATTTGCAAGCTATACCACAGGCAAAATATTTTTCTCATTAATATATAAATGTTTTATATATATTATAAGTTAAGTTTATGTACATTATAAATGTTAGAGTGACCACCCTACAAAGACAATGGGAAAATGTCCTGAATTGTTTGCTCACTAAAACAAAAGGAACAACCAATTGTGAAGATTAGTCTCATTGTTGTGATGGGGTTAATCAATTATGCTCCAAGTTAGATTGTATGCACGTGTGGAAACCCAGGCTTGGTCACAGCTCTTATTTTTAACCTAGGTTAAATAATGTGCCTAATATTTTTCACCCATAACAAAGGTATAGGTTAAAACTTAGCGACTCTCTGACTCATTTGCCTCACCTGTGAAATGATTGTACTAATAAGACTCACTTCAAAATACGTATGTCATGGGGTCCCTGCGAGGGTCCAGTGATGTCATTCACTTTAAGTTCCTTACATGTGCTTGACATATAGTCAGCACTCAACACGTTTTAGGCAAATGAAAGCTAACAGTGAGAAAATCTTTCACTTCTCAGATGGCTAAACATTGATAGACCTTGTAATACTTCAAAAAGGGAGCAGGAATAAGCCTTTCACATACACTGCTCTACAAAAGCTCATTGTCTTCAAGTTGATTCTGACTCATAGAAACCCTACAGGACAAACAAGATGGTCTTGGGAAAGTACGGCCAGAGCGCTCCTTAGAGGCAAGGATGGTGAGACTTTGACTTAGTCTTTGGACATTCTGTCAAGAGAGACCAGTCCCTAGAGACGGATATCATGCTTGGTAAAGTAGAAAGGCAGCGAAAAAGAGGAAGCTTCTCAAGGAGATGGATTGACACAGTAGCTGCAACAATGGGCCGAAGCATCAGAAAACTTGTAAGGGGGACGCAGGAACAGGCAGTGTTTCCTTCTGTAGTGCATACGGCGCTGTGTGTCCCAACGGACTCCATGGCACCTAACACCAACAGCACAGGACAAAGCAGAACTGCTGAGACAAAATCTTTATGGGAGTAGAAAGCCTCGTCTCTCTTCAGTGAAACAGCTGGTGATTGTAAGCTGCTGCCTGTGTGGTGTGCAGCCCAATATAGCTAGCCCCCTACACCACCAGGAATCCTCACAGACGCTGCTAATTGGATGTAAAATGATGGAGTTTTTCAACTGGACAAAGTATACTTAACTTTAGAATGCACATGACCTTTTGTCTCATATTCCATCACCTAGATGTGAACTCTAAAGTCTCTGGGTGGTGAAAATAGTTATGTGCTCGGCTGCTGACAGATTGATGCTTCCCACCCATCCAGAACCACCTCAGAAGAAATGCCTGTCAATCAACTTCCGAAAAGTTTGTCATTGCAAATTCTACTACAGAGCACAGGAATACTCTGATACTCTTGGGATTGCCAGGTATTGAACTCAATGGCAATAGTTTGTTATTTTTGTTGCCTAGCTGTGACTCCTATCTATAGCAGGAGCCAATATGTAACAGGGGTCAATATATTACATTTAAAACTCATTGCTTTCAAGTATATTCCAAGCAAACCACCTGTGTGTGAGTAGAACTGGGAACGGTAGTGTTTTCAATGGTTAGGTTTCAGAAGCAATTGTCAGGCCTTTCTCAGGATGACCTGTGGGTAGACTTGAGCCTGTAACCTTTGGAGAAAGCTTCAAGCATTTGTTCAAAAGCTTGTGCCTCCTATTCTCGTCCAGGGAAGATCTCAGGTGGGAGGTGAGACGGATGCATGCACTGTGATGATAAAGGAAGTTGCCCTTGGTTTGTACCCCTAAACAATTCTGGGACCTGGCAACAGTGCCCAACATGGGCTTCTTGTGCTGAGTTGGCAGCAGCAGCAGCAGCAGCAGCAGCATAAACTTGGCTCTTTGGGTTAACACTTGTGAGGTTGCTTACTCTGAGAGCAAGGAAAGTGAGCAGCTCTGGGATGGTGCATAAACTGCAAATAATCCCAAGGGCTTGTTGTTTGGTTGGAGGATTGATAGTTCATCCCCAAACAACAAAGCAGCAAGATATTTAGGCCATCGCTGGAGGCAGGTGGGTAGCAGTGGACTAGTTAAAGCACTCTTCTGTCTTCTTCTATTGTAGCAGCAAAGGTAGCTGGGAGTGAGACTGGTGGGA
This sequence comes from Echinops telfairi, assembly GCF_000313985.2. Taxonomy (NCBI): domain Eukaryota; kingdom Metazoa; phylum Chordata; class Mammalia; order Afrosoricida; family Tenrecidae; genus Echinops; species Echinops telfairi. The sequence goes on along the minus strand of NW_022103898.1, from coordinate 74,312,408 downwards.
GAGAAGATAGAGTAGAGGAGACTAAATAATGAGGAGTGGGGCATATATGCATTTAATGTCCACCATTCATTCTGTGAAATAAAGCATTGTGTGATTCGCATGTAGTCTAAACATCAAATTAAAACCTTCTGGGAACCTGCTACCAGTTGCCCTTGTTGTTGCTGCTACTGCTACTGCTGAGGCTCCTGGCAGTGTCCAGAGGAGCAGGCAGCAGTGGCTGAGAGTGTGGCTTTAAGAACAGAGGCAAACTCATGCGTCCAGACCCAGAGCCATGCCCTCTGCCTTCCTGCCTGTATCCCACTTGCTGTCCTATGCTACAAGAGTCTTGGGTTCAGGACTTTAAAACCACTTGAGGGAAATAATAAACAAAAGAAGAGTCGCTGTCCCTTTAAAAAAAAGAAAAGCAAAAGAAGAAATCTTTTAGGATCATTCATGGCATGTAGAACTTTCCCTGTAGGTTTCCAAGCGTCTTTACTGGAGTAGAAAGCCTCATCTTTCTCCCAAAGAGCTGCTGACTTTGCAGTTACCAGCTCAAGAGCCTCCAAGGCTCTTCCACCCTGTCCTAGAAGGGTTGCTATAGGTCAGAACTGACTCAATGGCAATGGATTTGGGTTTTTGGTTTGGGCCTTTTCTAAGAAGTCCTGGTGGCACTGTGGTATAAGCATTGGCCTGCTAAGGGTAAGGTGGAAGGTTCAAACCCACCAGCACACAGTGGGAGGGAGATGAGGCTGTCTGCACCTGTGAAGATTTCATGTCTCAGAAACCATACAGAGAGTCACTTTGACTCACAATCCACTTGAAGGCATTGGGTTTGGGGCCTGGTCGGATTATGTTGATAATAAAAATATTTGGTGAATTAGAACTTTTGTAGTGAAAGTTGTAGGTTAAGGAATTTGTAAATATTTGTGAAATGCAGATAACCTATGAAGTATTGGTATCCTGAATGAAAGTCACAAACAATTAGCTCCATGAACACTAATGTAAACCTAACTGTGACTCACAAATATTAAAAAAATGTATTCGTCATTTTATCTTCATTATATATTACCTTCAGATCTGATATAATATCTTTAAAGCTAGTACACTGGGAATGAATCTAATGATATACTTAGGATATTTAGTATCTTTAGTGGAAGTATCCTAGTCAGAATTATACAAACACACATCTATGCATATATATAGATATCATAGCGTTAGCTAGATAAAATGTGAAATGAAAGAACATAAAAATAAAAGCAATTACTATCTTAGCAATAAGAATTCTTTCCCTCTACTTAGGCATCTTTCTGAAAATAAGACTATACATTAACATCAATTCAGATAGTAATATGTTTCCATACTTATGTCTCTAGGAGATTTTTATTCTTCCCATAAATAATTGAAATAGACTTGGACATAATGATGTCTGAAACTATGGAGAGAGAAGAGGAAATTTGACAGAGTAATGAGATTCTACTAAAAACATTCACACTTGGGTATATTCCAATATTAAATCTGCAATGAACTTGCTAGCACTGCCCCACTTATGTGTCCTGAAATCATACAACTTGGAAGACATCCTTTCATTTCAGTCACCTTTCAGAGTAATCTTGGGTTGTTAGTAACTTCTCAGGGAACCCTGGCTGCACAGCAGTTAAGCTGTCGAAAAGCTCCACAGAATAAAGCTGTGGACTTCTGCTTTCATAAAGACTGCGGCGCTGGAAACGGAGACTCTGTGACGCAGATCTACTCTGCGTTGTAGGTTTACTCTATGAGCTAGAGATGCTAAGAACTGCGGACAATATTAAAAGCAGCACAATATCTGCCTTGGAAGAGCTGACCAGAGAAAATAGGAGAGGACTACACTTCTCCCTTCACCCTTCACTCAAGTAAGACCTGGTTATTGTTGGGTGCCTCCTCAGAGCAATCTTATGTACAACAGGACACAAGACTGCCCGGTCCTGGGCCATCTTCACAATTGCTTGAGCCCATCGCTGCAGCCCCGGTGGCCATCCATTTCCTAAGGGCCTTCCTCTCTTCCACTGTCCCTCTACTTTACCAGACACGATAAACTGCTCCAGGGACTGCTCTGTCCTGACAGCGTGTCCAAAGAATGTAAGACGAAGTATCACCACCCTTGCCTCTAAGGGGCACTCTGGCCACACTTTTCCAAGACAGATTAAGTTGCTCACACTGGAAGAGGGGTCTGGTAGAACCACATGAATCACGAGTGGTTCCATCATTAGCCATTAAAATGCAGTGGAACATTTAAGTCACAGCATGCGTGACCTGCTGGGGTCCATGGCGGGAGGCAGGGTGGGCGGACAGGGTACAGTGATGTGCCTCCTTTAATTTCTCCCATGGAACTGAGCACGCACGCCTGACCATGGTCTTTTCTTTGACGCTTTCCCAAACAACGAGTGCTCTAATTCCTTCTGGCGGCGTAGCCTGTGCGCATTCAAATATTTGACCGCCTGTTTTTCTTTTTTTCCTTTCACTCCATCGTACACACACACAGACACACACACACACACACACTCCACAAAAACTTTTTGTTCTGAATTGGACGGACGCAGGTCCAGTTTCCACTCCCTAAAAGTGCTGTGGTTGAATTAAAGCACAAGCTCCCTGGGTCAATCACCTAGGGAGCGCTGTAGATATCGGGGAAACATTTTATTTACGACTCCACTTCCCACCTGTGCGGACCTGGCATGTAATTGACAGCAATACTGAAAGTGTTATAACCAGCACCGCAGAAATACCATGTTCTCCTGAGCTGCATTATCATGAAACATTTGTCAGGCAGCCAGTTACCGTGTCAGCCCCTAATGGATGTATATTAGCATCCGTAGGCATGAGGTGGGGTGAGTGTAGGGGAACCTGGGCCCACTTCAAACTACCCAGTGGAGGAATTTCATGTGGACATGAGAGATTTACAAACAGAAATGGAAATAAGCACTGTACGTTCCCTTTTCTTTTTGGCTCATTTTTATGCAATGTGTTTAAAATTATAGCTGTTAACAAAGTCTTTATCAACTTTAGGTTAGCCTCTCCCCATCACTCCAACACATGGCCATAGAGAACAGCTGGCCTCTGGTAAGGACTCTCCCTTTTCCTGTGAGGAGGGAGGAATAAAGAAACAAAAAGCCTTCAAAATGTTCTCCTCTGACAGTTGTCATTGACAACCAACAATAGTTAGTGTTTATGACTTCTTTGTTCCTCCTTTAGACTCCGCTCTGCCTGGCTTAGAAAAATAAATCTCTATTACTGATTGAGAAACACCTGGACTGAGGTTAGGTCCAGGTTGATGGAACCTAAGGAACTCAAGAGGGTGGATCACTGGTGGGAAAGCACCCGACACTCAGTAAGGGCAGCATGTTTTCTTGGGCACAGGTGGCTGATCCAAGAGTTCTCACATTAACAGTGGGGCACCCAGAATGCTTGGTCCAACAGGACTTTTGAAGTATTGTCATCTTTAATAGGAAGCCCCATCCCTGACACTCTTGGGCCCACTCCACATTTGGACATGGTCTAGCTTCTCTTGGCAGGGGAGTTGGAATGCTTGGTTACACTGGCTATCTTCCAGCTGCTGGGGCAACATTGCTATTTAAGGAGTGGGCCATGAACGAAGCCTCCAAGGCGACTGTAAAAGAGGGGGAGGGGGGGGGAGAAAAGCAAAATGAGAGGAACTAGACAAATGTCAAGTGTCAGTGGAAACAAAAGTGTTTATCACAAAGTATTCTCATGGCCCTTGTGTCAATGCTGACTCAAGTGGCCCTTTAGGACAGGGAGAACGGCCCCTGCGAGTTTCTGAGACTGAAACTCTACGGAATCGCAAGTCTGGTTTTTCTTCCCAGGAGCAGCTGGTGGTTTCAAACTGCTGACTTTGTGCTTAGCAGCCCAACAGGTAGCCATTACGCCACGAGGTGTAATAAAAAGGACTGTAAATGTATCATCAAACGTGGAAATTGGGGAGTACTGATGATCTCGGAAAAAGCAATGTCAATTGAAGTAGAGCAACGCTCCTCTCTCTCTCTCTCTCTCTCTCTCTCTCAGTAGAAAGGCTCTAAGGATATATATATATATATTTTTTTTAATTGTATGTAAGACATCATGAATTTGACATTGTTGCAAATGGGAAACTCCTGCATTCCTATAACTATTTTTGAGCTTTGCTCTAAAAGAGAGTTAAGCTCCTTGGAAATAGTACAATCCTTTCAAGGCAAGCCTTTAAAGCTTTGTTAGGTAGCGCCGTGGTAATGTTGTCCTATTATTGAGGCAATGTCCTTCTAAGTACTCTCCTCAGCACCCTGGGTAATGAGTGAGGTTTCTGCTCTGGCTCGGGGAACTAATTAGGCCCCTGCGCAGGCATCAAGGTTACTCCTGCCACATGGCTCTTTCCGAGTTCTTGAGTCACTGCTCACATGCCCATGCTGATCATCACTCGTCTACGGGCCGGAGGGCACCCTCTGCCATTCTCTGGACTACTCTATCTGTGGGATTAGCTTGGCGCTCTTCTCCCCTAGTGGCCAAGGTTTCAGACTCCAGCTCTGTCTCCTTGATTCAGAGCTGGGCCTCCCTTTGGCTCTTCCTCCCAAGACCACCGCCTGGAATCAAAGCTCATCGTACTTGTTTCCTCTTCCCAGCGGTCACTGTCCTGTGCTGCCTCATAGCTAACGTATAAGAGCTATGCTTCCAGGATACTACGGTTTAAAACAGTCTTCTTTTCTAAAAACAATGGCTTTACACAACCAATTCGTTTCCATGAAGAAGCTATTTTCAGACTCAAAAATTAGATCGTTTGTAATAAAGGTTTTAGAGTTATAATTGTAAAGCTAAAAAAAAACACACATCACTGGACAATTTCAGCTTCTGATCACAATGAGACTTTGCACAGATTTAATGCCTTTTATTGTTCCTATTATCAATATTATTACCATCAGCAGAGAGATTCTTCAATAATAGTACACATGCAGATGACACCCAAATTATAGATTACTTAAAGGAGATAAGTGTAACTGTTTTTCTCCGTAGAATCGATCATACTATAAGTTATACCATGAGAAAGGCAAATCACACCTTCTAATTAACAGATCACATAACCATCCGTTTTTATTGTGCCTTGCACCATAGGGAAATCAGTATTGATTTATCAAGGTAGTGCCCCAGGTGAGAAGAAAGACTCCTTCAGTGATTCCAGCCATGCTGCACTCAGTTTCAGTACCTTTAGTATCACAACACCTCTCCCATTGCTGGCACGTGGCTAGTGCTCATGTTTTGTTTTAAGAGTCCTTAAAACACATTTGCACAAATACAAATTCACCAAATCCATTCTCAAACCAATATTTGAACTGAGTCTTACAAGATGAATGAGAGGTATGAAATAGCGCCCAAACCAGAAAATACAGTCCGTGGTTTTCCATGTGTGCGCACGGGGCTTCCGTGGAGAGTAACAGAGATCTGACTGCAGAGAAAGCAGGCACACTTTCCTTTTTAATTTTTCTCTTCAACCTATAAACACGGGCATAAAGGTCCTCTAAAATAACAGCCACTTGCTTAATGGATAAACCAATAAACCTTAATAAACCAAAATCGTATTAAATGGAGAGGCTGGTGGTTTTGAACTACTGACCTTGTGGTTCGCAGCCCAATGACTAAACACTACACCACCAGGGCACTTCCACAACATCAATAGGACTGGTGATATGATTAAACAAGAAACAACAACAAAAGCAAAATGAACACCAAACCCACTGCAGTCAAGTTGATTTTGAGCCTTGGCGATCCTGCAGGGCAGAGAATAGCAGCCCAGAGGGCATGCTAGGCCAGAAAGCTTTCCTGTAAAGCAGAGGGACAGCGCTTTCTCACACAGGGAAGCTGGCAGGTTCAAACCACCACACTTTCAGGAAACAGCCAAGTGCTTAACTACTGTGCCACAAAAGCCCTTTGATTAAACGAGAAAGGAAGTAAAAAGAACTGGAATTGTTTGGGGATGCAGGTGGAAAGAACAGGTATCCGGGGACTTATTGAGTGAAGTGCAAGTAACACTTGTAGGTAAAGCAGTTCAAGTAGAAAGCAATGATTTGAAGAGGCAAAATCAGTGCCAACTACAGGGCCCCCACTAAACCATGGCATTTAACACATGTGTTACAACTGTTTATTAACGGGCCTGATTCCTGCTCCAGCTGCAAATTAGAACAAGAGTATTGAAGGGTCTGCTTCCTGTTTCAGCTCATAGTTAGAATGAGGACAGTCTCACTCATTTTCACAGCAGTCATGCCAAATATATAATCAGTTGTATATGAAAAATGTTTAAAGAAAAACTATGTGTTGTTATTAAATTTCAACTGACTTGTAGATTGGTCAAAATCAAGCCCCATGCAGAAATCTTATAATAGTCAAAATGATAAGGGAGTGGGAATTAGTGGGAGTTATATTCAAAACTGATTTTAAAGGTTCATTAAAAGCCAAAAATCAACCATAAAACCCAACAAAAGCATATGAAAAATTGAGACAATTAATGAAGAAATTCAAGAATAATATTGCAGATGTGAATTTAGCTTAAAAAGGTAATCAAGACAAAAATTACAAATTAATATTGATCAAAACTTTCATGTATTCATCAATTTAAATTCTCATATGGGAGAATATGGAATCACAAGGTCTGTTTGGATCCATGACACTAAACAGTGATTATGAATGGAAAATGGACTTAAATGTTTGTAATAGTAAGACTGGATTGATAAAATGCTCATATTCCAATCCATAATGGACTGTCATCGATCAGAAAATACCTCATGAGATATCAAACATCTTTACTCAAAGCCACTCCAGCTCCAAATAGCAAATGGTCCAAATGATTGGGATAATTCAGCTAATATGTATGGGCAAATAGCTCTATATTCTAGTACTCTTATTATACATTGTTCTAAGAAATGCCCTGTGTTAAAGTTAAGTCTGGCAACTGAATATTTTTGGATAATTGCAATGATTCCACTCATGAAGAACCCATAGCCCTTTCTAAAGACTCTAATACTTCGGGCAGAGAGTGTGGTCATTGAATGTGTTCAGACTTTGAATCAAACGTATTGCCATCCCATCGAGTCCATTCTGACTCATAGCAACCCTACAGGGTCACGTAGAACGCCTCTGGGGTTTTCTGGGGCTGTAGATCTCGCAGGGAGCATAAAGCCTCATCTTTTTCCCATCAAGTGAGTGGTTAGTTTGGCTTTCTGTTCTTGTGATTAGCAGCCCAAGCTTTAGCCCACTCTGTCTTGGTTCCTTGTGTTCAAAACGCAACTCACTGCCATCGAGTCCATCCCGACTCCCATTGACCGTTGTATCTAACTTGGACGGAACTGTCTCTGCAGGCTTCTGAGACTGGCACTCTCTGGGCGGAGAAAGCTGGTCTTCTCCCACACGAGTGGTTGGGAGTTTCCAACTGCTGACCCTTCGGTGAGCAGCCCAACACCTAACACGCCACCAGGACCCCTGTTCATAGGTGATAAAAAGAGTGAATGCTGATTTTCCTATTCCACAAACTCAATCACTGCAGATTCCAAGAGTGGAAGTGCCAGAAGGGGCAGTCTGCCATAGCAGTTTGATCCTTGTTCCCCCGAAAGGCACCCACGCAGCACAACTGTCCCAACATTGGTCACGAAGGACGACTTCTCTAACACAAAATCGAATGCACTGACCCCGCAGGTGTGTACGAATACCAAACCACTCTCCTTCTGTCTTTAAACTATGGTTGGGCCTCTCCTTAGAAATAATTTGTGGCGTCCTTCCGCATGAAGGCTATGAAAATAAACTGTAGATATTCCACAGAGCTCATATCCATAACATGGGACCACAGGCAAGGGGTCCTCCTCTTCCATTGTCTTCAAATACAGGTAAGGTCTCATACAAAGTTTCTGAGCCTTCCTCCTCCGGATAAACCGAAGACTATGACAGGTATCTTCATTCGACTTTCTTGCTTATGTCCATGTTATTCTAGAACACTCTAATATGGACTATTCAGGAGCCCTGCTGGTGGGGTGGTTGGGCGTTGGGCTGCAATCTGTATGGTCAGCGGTTTGAAACCCCCAGCAGCACTGTGAAGAAAGACGGGGCTTTCTACTCCCATAACAAGTGCAGTGTCGCTATGAGAGAGTGCTGACTTGATGGCGGTGGGTTTGTATTTGAATATTGACTGTATCCATATGATTAAGCCAAGTGAGTCTCCAAATTATATATATTTAAGCTCTTCCTGTTCTCTCAATGATATCTAATCCGTTTCAGGGCCCAAGCAGCACAAGAGTGTAAACATCACCTTGCTGTAGAGTGACTCTCGTTTTTGAATTGTCAGTGTTGATCAAACCTTTTGTACATAAACCCGGAAAAAGCACTCCCGAAGACATTCCTCATCACTGGCTGAGGCCCATATTGAGTTTGCATCACACCTGACAATAATGGGAACAATGTACTCATTTTCCAAACTCTGGCAATATGATGAAGACACGAAGTGACACCTCTGCCCCAGTCACTGGTGGGGCCAGGGCGGATCAGCTTCCTGTGTTGGACTCTTGACACCTAAATTAAGGAAGGAAGTCCTATAGCAATCTGGGTTCCAGGTTCCTGGATGTCAAACCACAAGCTCTCACCTGACAAAGCAGGGGAACGTTACCAGAAGACGTGCTCTACAAAGGAGCGCTTTCCCCGTAGCAGCTTTCACGTTAGTTCAAAGACCTGACAAAAGCCTGGCTTCATACCTTCAACGGTTATATTTTAAAACGTCACTTGCTATCTGTTAACTCCTTTCATGCCCATTGATCGTGGGCAAGGGGGGTTTGTTTCCAACTTCAGATATGAACAAAGACTGGCTCAAGAAAAAAGCATGTAGTTTCATCACCTGAGTTATTAACCTTGGTGTGCTCCATTTGACTCAAACCACTTAGTTTTGAAAATATAATTGCAAGGGGGCAAAAAAAGAAAATATAATTGCGTTCACATTTCTGTGTATATATGCCAGTCATCTAATGATATCTTCACCTAAATACAGCTGAAAAAGGTGTTTTAAACAGTGTTCATGTCACTAAGTAATAGATTTTATACTTAGCTTTTAATGAAGTTGAGCTGTGATGACCAAATTAGGAAAATAATCTACTTACTCTTAAAACAAAAGAAAGTAAGAGTATGTTAGAAATAGCATTTATATAAAAACTTATTCAGAAAATATGAAAAACTTGGTATGAACCGAAAGGAATGCTGGCAGCACCCCATTCTAGCCTGGAACAGTGAATGAACACCGCCCTCTCCCCACACACACACCAGCCTGTCCCCCACCCCCCCACTTTGGTCCAGCTATTACAGCTACTAGAACTGTCCAATGTGCCACTCTCTAGTCACGGTAGCGGGAATGGTGAATGTGAAGCCATCAGGAAATACACAGGTATTCTCTCACAGAAGATGCTACTATGATTAGGAGAACCTAGTCTGAGTCGTGATGTCAGCAAAGGGCTTTGTGTGGTACTGCACCACAGGTAACAGCTGAGCTGCTTTGCTGATCGCGTTAGGAATGAATTCACGGAGTGGGGAGCTAACAATGAATACAAGAAAGAAGAAAACGTTCAGAAATGGGCTGTCGTGATTGCATAGCTCTTAATATGGTTGAATGATTAAATTATACAATGTTAATTATATGCCAATAAAACTATTTTTTCAAAAAGGAGAGAAGCACAGGAAATATAATCAGTTCTCACTTTCAATGTTCTCCCAGTATAAAAATAATATGCAGTGTCCAAGTAATGTGGGGATAAGGAAGTGGAGATTTCTCTTCAATAGTTCAACAAACTGGGGGGAGCGGGGAGGGAGGGGAAAAATGAGGACCTAATGCCAGGGGCTTAAGTGGAGAGGAAATGTTCTGAGAACGATGAGGGCAATGAATGTACAAATGCGCTTTACACAATGGATGTACGTATGAATTGTGATGAGTTGTATGAGCCCCTAACAAAATGATTAAAAAATATATAGTTCAACAAACTTATTTTTAATGTTTAAGCTTAGTATGGATATCTGCAATAAAAAGCATGCTAATATCAAATGGAACTAATGTTTTTTGACTCCTTGTAGGTCCTTCTGGTTCACAGTATGTTCTCACCTGCCCTAATCTGACGTGGATTTGTATTACAACAACCCCTGCATTTTCACTTGTATTTTAATGGGCTACACATAATTTTCATTCTGTTGAGATATAATAATGTGAGATTAAGCTAGAAGTGTCTGAAAAACAAAAAATATAATAATAAGTGTAGCCAGGACACACTTTGATTTAGAATTTGTTATTGTATAAACAGGGGCGAGATAAAAATGACACATTTTATTAAATGTAATGTGTAAAATAAAATGAAGGGACCTCTAATCAGAAAAAGGTACAAGATGGGTATTATTTAAAATGCTTTAGTACTCATTTTCAATAAAAAGAAATCTGGCATTATAAAAATACATAAAATAGTCATGGGATTTATACCATTAATTTACATAACATACTTCTTTTTTGCTTAAAACAAAGTCATAAAATATTTTTAAGTGATAGTCTTATATGACAGTCATTCCCTGTATAAAATCTTTATAACTTTTTTGGTAATCTTGGTTCATCTGTATAAATAAGGCAGTTTGTCCTCTTATAATTCATAGCTCCATTTAAAAACATAGGGTTTTCTTTCTTTTAAATACAAGTCCACTTGAGGTAGTATGTGAAATGAGTTCTTTGATCCTCCCGTTCAGTCTATGTGTCCAAGCCATAAGACTGAAAACTTGGAGTCCTGTAGTTTTCTAAGGTCTGTGTATAGGAACATGTGTGATTTTCTTCCTGAAAATCTGTCCTTTCAAATTTCCCATCATCCTCGGCTTCAGAGTCCAAGTCTGGGGAATCGTGAGCCTTCAAGAGAAAGGCTACTGGCTGACAGTTTGATGGCTGCCCACAGCCTGAAAAGGCATCCAGGTGAGGTTTCCTCAGAGGCTTTCCAAATGTACCTGAAAGAAAGAAACCCTTTGAGTGCAGGCATCCTGTGCTAAGATATAATCCAACAAGACCTATTTCAGATGAGGCAGCATGCTATATATTGCTATAAACCTGAAATATGCATCTTACACACGTTCAATTATTGTATAACAATATGTTTTAAAAGTTGTCATGGAGTTGATTCAGACTCATAGCAAGCCCATATGTTTTAGAGTAGAACTGTACCCCGACCTTTGCAGAGGTTGATTTCTTAGAGGTAGATGTCCAGGCCTTTCTGCTGCAATGTCTACGGGGAGGTTCCACCTGCCAACCTTGTGGTCAGCAGCCCAGTGCTATTTGTATTACCCATGAACTCCTCCAGCCAGTTTTGAACAGCAGCTCACACTTCCAGGCTCACGTCCCACCGCCAACCATGGTCCGGCTTGTCTGACTGGCCGCTGTTGCTAGGTAGGATGCTGTTTTCCACCCTTCTGCTGTGGATGCAGTTATAAGCCACCAGACACACCAAACCACAATCATGCCGCGTACCCAACTCCACCCGAAAGGCCGTTGTAGTCCAAAACCACTTTTTCCACATGGCTGACAAGCTGAGCTCTTAAGTCATTCCCAAAGACCTGCTCTAGACTATACCACACACAGTGTCCCTCAGACAGCTCCTAAGGCTGCCTCCATTAGGGATGAAAGGCAGCATCGCGTCAAATCAACCCCACCTCTGCCTTTGCTTTCAGAAACAGTTATGCCAACTAATTGGATGTTGTGATTACAATGTAGGAACAAAAAATAACCCTTCCAAGAGTTTGGCATCCACAGCCCTTGTGGCTTCGCTAGATGAAACCGTTGAGTGTGGATTGGGCCTTGGTAAAAGTTAACTCATGATTTAATGAACTTACCCATGAGAGAGTGAGTTGTTGCCACGGACGTTGCTTCTGGTGTTGTACTAAAATCTAAGGAGGCCTTGTTGAGACAGCCATTTCTCATTCCGGGCCCCTCACTTTGAGAGTAGACCAGCTTCCTGGCATGTGACGGCAGCCCTACCGCAGTGAGCCCATGGTCAAAGGTTTCCTCCACTGCGAGAGCATAGGGGGGACATTCCTGTTTCTTTAGGCAGCTGGGCTCATAGTGGTCCATTAGCGCTGTTCTCGGGTCGGGAGTGCAACCTTTTGAATTTGGGGGAATAGGAGAAAGAGAAAGATTTAGCACTTTCAACAAGGCCCCCTAGGAGACACAGCAGTCACTCGGGAGAACGTCACAGACCTGCATGATAGGCTTCAAAGGGATCTGAGCCATACATGTTCCCCTTCAAGTACGCGGGTCCCGAGGATCCCAGAAAAGGACACAGAAACGGATCCGTGGCAGCTTCCAGGTCGGCTTCGCTGCTGTTATCAATGTGGCAGGTCCCTTTAAAAAAGATCGTAATCTTAGCCACGGAGCCATTCGTGCTCATACCGTTCAACATTCTCTCCACCACCAGGTACTCAGAGAGGAAAGCGTTCGCTCGGTCATCATCTAAAAGGCACACGGGCAGGGACTTGCAGCTTTTGCACAAGCGCACAGACCGGGGCCCAGGGATGGAGACGGCTAAGGACTAGAGTACCCACTGGAAGGCTGGCGGGTGGAATCAGAGGGTCTCGGAAGAAAGGGCCTGAGGCTACCGCCTTGAAAAGCCAGTGGGGCGGGGGGCTTCTCTGACAACTCGACAACAAACAACGGATCATTTTGGTTTGGATTTGAGGCCTACGGAGTCCCTGGGTGGTGCAAAATGTGAAGTGCTTAGCGACCGAACCAAATGTTAATGTTCAGACCTAACCAAAAGGCTGTCACCGCCTGAACTCATCCAGAGATGACACAAAAGCAAGGCCAGGCGATCTGCTTCAGCCATGAGAGCCCCGCCGAGCAGCTCAACGTAGCACATGCAATTGCCCTGAGTTGTAATCAACTCAACAGCAAGTGGCGGTGGTGGTGGATGGATGCCTAACTGCATAGGCTGGTGACATCTTATGAAAGGACACATGACTAGCCATTGTGCTGGGTACGTTGGTCTTGTTTGCCAGTTCTACCTGGCTTTCAGGAGGGACTGATCTGTCACGAACCCCGCAGCTAAAGCAACTCAGATTTGAACCAAAACAAGGTACCCTCAACACTGCCCCTTTTCCTCTCTAAAGGTCACAAGAAACCAGCCCTGGGAGGGCCTTTTCATGCCAGGCTCAGAAATGCACTCAATCAGAGAAATCGTTCCACGCTGGCATTTGAGCCAAACATCACAGATAGAACCTGTTAGTCAGTTGTCCAGCCCTTGCTGGTATACATGGTTAACGTGCTGGGCTAGGAACTTAAAGGCTTACTGTTCAAGTCCACCCGGAGGCACGTTGGAAGCAAGGACTGATAACTGACTTTTGAACATCCATTGAAATCACACTGGAACACAGGTCTACTTTGACGCATCGGTGCTGACGAGTCTGGGGGCTGCACCAACCACTGGTGTTTTGGTGAACAGAGCAGATGAACGACAGGTGATATAAATAGAGTTAAAAGTGCCACGACGGGCCACCTGTCTGCGAAACAGAAACCAGAAGTAGGGCTAGTGAGCTCAGAGAGCAGCAAACCTGCCGAGGGTGGCTCAGCTCTGTGGAGCTCACAGCCCAGGGTGTTGCTGTGAGGGAACCCTCCTCTGGCCCTAGCATCCAGGCACCTTGGCACCATCATGGTCTGATACTCGTGTGGAGTCTTTTGCCGTGCCTATTTCGTAAACCCTGTGAGAGTCAAGCAAGCTTTGGTCTCTGCCCTGCAACCAGATGACTCTAACCAGGGCACTCATTTTTATTTTTAGCACTTCTCTGCTAACACTGTATCCTTCACTACTGCCTTGCCATGCACTCTGTAATAATTTGCTTGTCTCTGCACTGAGTAAATGACGTCACCGAGAACCAATCTGCTCGTCTCTTAACTACGGAGCCCGCCATAGAGAAGTTGTTTGATGTATGTTTGTGGGAAAATAGGGTAAAGCATTTTAAAACAACCCAAATCATTTCCATTCGTTTGAGTTCTTAATATATGCCACTCAGTGTATAGCAGATGTTCACATTGTCATTTCATTTCCAACAGCCCAAGAGACTGAGCTCTATAATTATCCCCAACACAAAAATAACAAACTCACTGCCAACGAGTCAATGCTGACTCACAGCGACCCTATAGGGCAGAGTGGAAATGTCCCTGTGTTTCTGAGATGGCAACTCTTTACAGAGTAGAAAGCCCAGTATGTTTCCTGAGGAACAGGTAGTGGTTTTGAACTGCTGACCTGGAGGTTAGCAGCCCAATTGGTAACCATTATATAACCCGGGCTTCTGTAAGTATGCCCAGTTGACACAGAAACTGAAGTTTATAAAGGTTAAGCAACTTGCTTATGGCTACACTAGGAGCAAGTGAGCAAAGAGGATCTTGAGCCAAGCCCATGTCCACACATTATACAGCCTTCAGCATCACTATTAAAACCAGAGTTCTTACAGCAACAGCCAGCATTAGACTTCTCAGAGACAATGATTCAACATCATGTGACTCCGAAGTCCATGTGTGAACCCAGGCAGCATTTAGGCAAGAAAAAAGCAAAAAGAAAACCCCAAGAATGTAAAGAAAACATTATATTGCATGGAAAAATTAAAACTTAACTGACGTGTTTGTTGGAAACAGAGATTTTTCTAGTGTTTAAGAGATGAGTAGACAGCAATGCAGTGTTAGCTTTAGGGCCAGGTCCTGAATAACCAGTGCATCTATTTCTAATGAAAGCTAAGGCCATCCTGAGCCTCCTACCATGCGGTTTCCAAACAACTAAAGTCCATGGTGACTGTAAGCACTTACCATTGCTGTCATGTGGTGCTAAGAAATATCCGCCTCCGGAAGTAGTGATGAACTGGTGGTGGCTTCCGCTTTCTGAGGAGACGTACCCATCCTGTCTGTCAGCTAACGTCCCCTGAGACGACAAGTAACTGGGGATATCCGCTGGCAAGTTTGTCTCGTCTGCAATCAAAGAACAGCACTTTAGTCAGCAAGAACACCTGGAATTGCCCAGAGGTGTCTCTGAGGAACTCAGCCTTCTGGCTCGTTTCTGCAGAAACCAAGTGGGCAGATGTGCTGGGGCAGAACCATCTTTGCCGGGTACTGTTCAGATCAAAGGAATTGGGGCTTTGCCCCGCTGGAGCATCACTGTGGGCTGATCACATCTTTGCATACTGTTGGATGGCCCTCTCAAATTTCAGAGATAAGCAGCTGTTTCAAAGGTTTGAGCACTTGTCACGGTGGGGTGGGTATGTAAGCAAGGAGCCCCACACGAGGGACGTGCCCACCGCACAGCAACCCACAATAAGTCAGTGCTGCAAATTAGCCACTGGGTGGTTTGAACCCATCCCATTCGAACCCACAGTAGAAAGCCCTGGTGATGTGTTTCCATAAAGATTACAGGCAAGGCCATCCTCCGGGGTAATTCTGCTGTCCCGTGGCACACAATGGCACAGAACAGCAGTCGCTCAGCTCGTGAATTCTGCTTGATTCTGCCACTGAAAACAACCCAAACTCACTGCCATCGGGTCCATGCCCAGGCAGAGCTTCCCTGGATAACAGGGCAGGGCTGCCCGGTGCATGTCCAAGACTCTGAGCCTTCACGGGAGTAGAAAGGCCTGTCGTCCACAGTGCCTGCCCAATACAGGGCAGCTTTCCAAAGCTTTTGGAAAAGTCTCATTATCTTTTAATCCCTCTTTCCACAAACTCTTTGAAGCCCCCTTGTATTATTAGTATGTGTTTGTACATATTAATCAAATCAGAAACCCTTCCCATGAATTATTATCGTCCTCCCTAGATGTGCGCAGATGCACACACGTTTATGTACACATGCACACATGTATATTTATACAAAGAAAAAGCTACTGCCAAGAATGACCCTCATGGGTCGGGGGAGAGGGCGGGGGCTGTTGGCACCCCACCATCACCTGTGAAGGAGAGCACTCCACTGTGGTCTGGACAATACCGCACAGCTGAGAGGCCATTCCGATGAGGTTTTTTAACAAAGAGTATTCATCTGTACAGACTGAGTTTCTTTAGGGGTGCTATTTTTAGCCAACGCGGTTTCTGCCACTTGAAACCAATGAGTCATCCTTCAGACACCGGCTCAGACGCAGCGAGAGCCACACATTCGGGAAGCCCAGTGCTGCGGGAGCAGCAGCACGCATGACTGCTGCGCGTGTGCCAAGCGTCTGTGCACACACCTGTGTTGGTGACGCTGCACTCTTCGTTCCTCCGCCTGGTGTGGTAGATGATGACCACCCACACGAGGGACGTGCCCACCACACAGCACACCACCGCGATGATCACAACGCCCACGGTGGCCCAACCGTCGTCGTCCAGCGAGGGGGCGGTCATCTGCGGGGAGTCGCAGGTGGGCGTGGGGATCACACTGAGGCGCACGTTGCCTCGCTCCGTGCCCAGGGTGTTTGACATTTCACAGGTGTACTTCCCGGCGTCGCCCACATCCGAATCCACTATAATCAGCAGCTGGTTGCCGGCCGCAAAAAAGTGCCTCTCGGTCACCACCA
Organism: Echinops telfairi; assembly: GCF_000313985.2. Taxonomy (NCBI): domain Eukaryota; kingdom Metazoa; phylum Chordata; class Mammalia; order Afrosoricida; family Tenrecidae; genus Echinops; species Echinops telfairi. The sequence continues at coordinate 74,295,848 of NW_022103898.1, read as the reverse complement.
AGGGGCTATCATCCTTGGTCCAGTTCAGCCTCGGGGGAGGACTGCCCCCAGCAATGCACTGTAGGACGGCTGTTTCACCCTTGGTGACCGTTCGGTCCAGCAGGGGCCGTAGAAACGATGGTGTTTCTGAAATGACATTTTGGTAACGTTGGGTAAATGAGCTGTCACGAACGGTTGCCCATCTCAACATCCTTCACGTGTGTGGCTTAGTAACGTCAGTGTATGTGTCGTGTTGTGGACACGTCTGCTTTTGATTCCTTAAAGGAAGGTTCCTTAAAGGTAGCACAAATGGTTTGTGCTCAACTTGCCACGGAAAGGTTGGCAGTTTGACACCACCCAGTGGTGTCGATGATGAGAGGCCTGGTAGCCACTGGCTGCCAGAAAGATCACCACCACCACCAACGTATAGCGCAGCTGCACTTCCTCACACGTGAAGTCACTCTGTCGGGGACTGCCTGCGTAGCCAGGAGTTTGAATGAAATTAACCTGCCACAGGAGAAGAACTAGCACACGGTGCTCAAATTGGAGCCTCAAGTATCGATTCTTCCACAACTTGCTGAGCCTGTTTCTTTAGGAGTCTAAACACATAATAGGTGAAATTGCATTGCTCTGCCGTCTTTTGATCCACAGTGCCAGTCAAGGGTATGGACTGTGTTTTAATGCCACCCCCTCACTCCTCCTCCTGCCAAAGTTGGGGCACTGGCAGTGGAGGGAGTCGGCAAATCAAAAGTCTTACTTAAGCAGTTACAAAAAGAAAATGAAAATATACACAACCAATTTCACGTACAAGCTCATGTTGATGGATAGGTGTACGGGTGTGCATGTGTGTATTTGAACTGAACCTTTACAGAACCAGATGCCCAGGACTACATACAACTCTGAAAATAATTCACTAATTATTTGATGACTAAATGGATTATTTTAATTCTCTCAAAGGAACAAGCATAAGAAACCTATTGCACAGTTTTTCAAGCCTATTTTTGGATAATACTTTTAAAACACAGTCATTCTGGCTTGCAGTGTGCTGGACCGGAGGTCCCTAGGTGGCCTGTGATCAGCTACAGACACGAAGGTGGATGGATGCTCAAGCGCCCCTAGTGGTGGCATGGAAGAAAGGAAGCAGATTCATCCCCCCAACTACAGACTTTACCGTGGAATGAAGGCGCTCCCCAGCCCCCACACTCGCTCTCTCTAGGAAAGGACTACATCTTCATCTCTCAGATCTGTGGCTAATGGCTCACCTGGGTAAGAGAGTGTCTTTACGATGGGTGGGCACCACAGGATCTTAAAAGATGCACTTACCTAGGACAGTCAGAGTTGCGTTTGCAGAAATACTTCCGGCATTGTTTTGGGCTGTGCAGCTATAGACACCGATGTCCTCGATTTTCACATCCACGATAAAGAACACGTCATCCTCCGGCATGACATGCATGCGCCGCTCCCTCGCAGCGGGGAAGTCCGTGCCCCCGTCCTTCTGCCAGGCTATCTGGGGGGCCGGGTGTCCTCCCGCGGCACACTCCAGGCGTGCCATGGCGCCAGCGCGGATGGTGAGGTCCATGGGTGTCTTGGTGAACGAAGGAAGCACTGGCGTCAGAAAAAAACCCGAGGCGTTAGTGCCGTGGAGTTTTACAGGATCATAGTCACCTTTCCAACATTACAACACTCCAGCGGTACTGCTGAGGTCGGGGTTATTTCCGATTTAAGTACAAGGAAACCAGGGAGTCTTGTTCAAAGTTACAGAGGGAACTGACGCGGCCACCTCGGGGGTGAAGCACACATCGTCTGATTCTCAGACTGGCTGTTTCTGCAGTTTTCAGACCATCTCGACTTCCTTCGCTATTAACTGCAAGCTACAGCAAATTGCTCGCTTCATGAAATTTTGTTTAAAAGTTCTTTCCCATGCAAAACGTTAGGTATGTGTTTGACCCTGTAATGTTTCAGTCAAAATCGTACCAGGGTCCTGCAGTCATGTGTTGAATGATCATGTGCATGAATTATATCCCAAATCATCTATGGTGGCAAAGGGCTAAATGCTAATGCGCAGGCATCCGCAGAGTTACAAAGCGGGCCCATGCCGCACTGTATCTTTAAGAATGAAATCCTTGTCAGTTGATGGCCACTCTGATGCACCTGTTAGGCCTGGTTTTCAACATTTGCTGTATTTTTGTTTGTTTGTTCCTACTGGGGTTTATCTCAGATGTGTTTTTGTCATTGTTACCCTCTGAATTTGTTATATGTTTTTCAGTATATGAAAGCCAGGATTGATGGACCTATAGGGTCAGCAAGTAGAATACAGGTTTCTGGGGGTACAGAGGGGGTGGTGCTGGGGGTGTAAAAGGGAGCTGATGTCAAGGAGTTCAAGAAGGAAAAGAATATTTTGAAAATGATTGTGGGAGCAACTGTACAATACTGTTCGATGTGATTGATGTATGATATCTGTATTCATTCTCATAAAGTGATGTTTTAAAAAATCTTAAAATTAGAAAAAAAAGTATAGGTAAGTGGGAACAAGTGCATCCATTCTTACTTAGCCTGCCTTTCGTACAAGGGAAGCTGCAGCGCAGCAAGTGAAGGTGAGTGTGGAGAAGACTTGTTGCCAGTGGCTGTTTCGAAGTGTGGGCAAGCTGATAGCACGCAATGGGCAAAGGGGAATATTCCATAAGTTGGCTGTACCAGGTAGCTGTCTGTATAGTTAAAATTCTCTTATAAAATCTCTACGCCTGACACACAAAGTCAGTGGTGATATGCTTAACACTTGTTGTTAAGGTACCAGCAAGTCAATTCTGACTCACAGACTATCGGACCGAGTGGAACTGCCCCACAGGGTTTTCCCAGGCTGTCAGCTCAAGGGGAGCAGACTTCTAGGTCTTACCTCCTGCAGGGCAGCGGGGAGCTCCAAATACCAGCCTTTCGGTCGGCAGCTGAGCACTTTACCCATTGTGCCAGGAGGACTCACTTTATTAACACTAAACCAAAAAAACCACACCCACCACCATGGAACTCCTGACTAGATTCTGACTCACAGCAACCCTGTGTGACAGGACAGAAGTGCTCCTTCGGGATTCAGGTACCGTACATATTTATGGAGGCAGTCACCTTCAAATTTCTCCCTTGAAGTAGCTGGTAGGTTTGAACCACCAGCCCTGCATTTGCCAGCCCTGTGCTTAACCCAATGCACCACCAGGCCTCCTTTATTAATACTAGATGGCCTTTAATGAAGACACCCTGGTGGCACTGTGGGGAGCACTAACCATAAGATCGGTGATTCAAACCTACCAGGACTCTGGGGTGAA
>NW_022103898.1:74277854-74291194 GCF_000313985.2 Echinops telfairi | reverse complement strand
ATTGTATAAAACACATTTGTACATTCGCTACCCTCATCATTATCCAAACATTTGCTCTCCACGTAAGCCCCTGGGATCAGCTCCTCATTTCCTGCCTCCCCCCTCCCTCATGAACCCTTGATAATTTATAAATTATTATTTTGTCATATCTTACACTGTCCGACATCTCGCTCCACCCACTTTTCTGTTGCACATCCCCCAGGGAGGAGGTTATAAGTTGACCCTTGTAATCGGTTCCTCCTTTCCAACCCACACTCCCTCTACCCTCCCGGTATCACCACTCTCACCACTGGTCCTGAAGGGGCAATCCAAGTCCTTTAAGCAGAGACTGGGACCTACAGTTACTAGTGCCTGAGAGGAGACTGCTCCTTGGAATTATCGGAAAACCCAGAGTTTGCTCCAGACCCCTGGACTTTTATAGTGAGAGAAAGAGGCTTTCATCTCCCATCAACAGTCTTAGAAACCCGGGGGCCCATTCTGCCTTCCCCCTATAGAGTGGCGATGAGCAGGGATCGCCTGAATGGCAGGAAGTGTGCCTTTATAAACACAAGAAGAAATTCCTTGAGAATTCTAGGCTCCTGGGTCTTCTTTGAATGTTATCTTCGGAATCTGCAATTTCTACCATGCTCTCTACAAATAAGCCCAAATGGGTGCTGTCACATTAATTCTGACTCAATGGGGCCTTATCCCATGTTGTATCCGAGCAAAACTGCTCTGTAAGGTTTTCAATGGCTGGCTTTTTAGAAGTAAATCGCCAGGCCTTTCTTCCAAGGCACCTTTCAGCAAACCTGGACCATCAGCTTTTTGGCTAGCAGCTTCAAGCATTCACTGTTTGCACTGAGGACTCCCTGATGGAGAAGGAAGGGCAAAACTGAGACCAACAAGAGAACCTATATTTGAGAACAGTCCTTTGAGCAGGCGAAACAAACAAACAGAGAAACCTGCAGCAGAAGGAAAGGCATCTCTAAGGCTGTAAGCCAGGGGGACTCAGGCCTGGCATTTGTTGCCGATCCATCAAACTGCTTCGCTACACCTTCCGAGCAACATTATAATTAGGCTTGGGCATTATTTTCATTCTAAGCAGTTATTTCTGGTGCTGTGTTACTTTTTCAACAGCAAAAAAAAAAAAAAAAAAATACCCTTTGAACTGGAGTTAGAGGAGGTCTAAGCCCGGAAAGAAACATCCATCTAGACCCACCAAAATAGCTTGTGTGTGTGTGTAAACTCATGGTGGGAGTCTGAGGGGGGGGGGGGCAGGGTTGTTGGACGGGAAGATAGTCTGATAGGTGGAAGGCCGCTAATTTTCAACGCCAGCTTGAATACTCTAATCAAGGGAGTTCTTCCTACATGTAATTATTCCAAAATTCTCATCTGGTGAATCAATGTTCTGATTCTTCAGGGAGGAAGTCAAAACTCTCTGGATGCTGCATCTCCAGCTCTCAGTAACAGAGAACCCCTATCCTGCGGCTGCAGGATTGTGAAACAAGGGAACCAGAGGAGGAAATTGCTCAGGCCCTTCAAGGTGAACGCCAATAACGCATTCTGGGTCCAAAAGCTACATCAGAAGTTCCATTTCCAGAAACTACTGGCTCCACTGAACGCTGAAACTTAGCAAAATGTATTTTTCTTTTGAACTGGACCAAGCAAAACAATCCTGGGCAAAGCAGTTCTAGGTAAAAAAATTAAGGCCAATGTAAGACAAAGCTCTTGTGTTATCTTAAACATGCTTAAATTTAAATAAATTTGATTGTATGTTTTATATGCACATTTATATTTACAAACGTCTTCGTGGCAGTTAATAGCGAACGGCAGTAGAATGGGTAGCAGAGCGGAGCCGAGGGGTCTGAAGCTGCACTTGGAAGATGAACATTTGTTTCACGATCCAGATTTGCTACTAATTATATAAACTTTGGGTACACCGATTTCTAATGCTGAGATTCACAGATGTTAAACAGTGTACCTCAATGTTATTTATAATTAATCCCAAACCTCTGTGACTTGGAATGTGTTGCTCACCGATAGTTACATTTCTACCAGCCCATAAATACTAGCTAATAATTTTCCCTTTCCGCTCGCACAAATAGCATTTGCCCAGGGTTGCCTTGAGTCTCTCTGCAGCACACATGTGAGTCTCTCCCAACCCCACCGAGGGGGTAAGATGAAGGGACAGAATTCCCATTGGACAGATGCAGAGACTGAGACGTAGGAGATGGAGGTCAATAGAGAGGTCATGTGGCAGAGTGCTTTAAAGACCCTGCGGGACAGTCCGATACGGTTGGCAGGAGCCGGATTCGACTCAAAGGCAATGGGGCTTTTGGGGCTTGGGTCTTGTTTTGATATAGGATAGGAGGACTGTCCTTAGACGCTCCATGTATCTAGTTTCATTTTCTCCTCACCGAGCCACCTGGGCAGTGGAAAAGAGGAAGGCCTGGCATGGTGGACACACCAGAGGGCTCAGACTTAGGAAGCACCGTGAAGATGGCAGCGTCTCCTTCTGTGTGGGTAGGGGCTGGACGAGTCAGAAGCATGCAGTGGCACTCACAGCGACAAAGCACCCGGGGAGGGGCCCCAGGTGAAGGGATTTTGGAAAACGTTCCGATCTGTAAAACTGAAATAATCCATACATTGGGGACCCACGTTGACTTACCTCAGCAGAAACGAAAGGTTCCTGAAGAGAATGTCAGATACGGAAGCCCCTTAGGTGGAGCGTGGGGGTGGGGGAGGATGAAGAAACAAGGGGGCAATGTTATACTCACCACACACAAAGCCATCTGGGCTAACAGCAAAAATACTTTTTCCTTTCAGCAACTGAGGATGGGCACAACTGGCGTTTACAAAGCTCTGAAAGTTGTTTTCCGCCACCCACTGTGGGAGCCATTTGAGTTGGCAATCACACAAAAGGCTGGATGTATTTAAATGCCTGAGGAGAGTAATTACATTCAATTGGTTGTGTATGAATTGCAGATTTCTATAAGTAAACTAAACTCAAGAACACATTAACAAAGCCCTGGGTTTCGAAACCAAACACACACATCCCACGCAGTTAATATTCTAGAGTTCCTCTTAGGAGGGGGCCCGGGAGTTCGATGGTCAAGGGTTCGACAGCGAACCCCAAAGTGGGGAGTTTGGTCAGGCAGCCTTTTCTCTAAGAGAAAAGACAGGGGAGTCCGTTCCGGAAGGATTACAGCCCAGGAAACCAGCTCCATGTTAACACACAGGCTCGTGAAGGGTTATACGCTACTCAACAGCAGGGTAGTCCATCTCAAAACGCAAGAACAATACCAAGTATGGCATTATTCTACTTGGCAAAAACACTCTGGAATCCAGGTGCCACAGAGGCCATGGAAAGTCACGGCACCCCAGTGTGTCGCCAGCAGCACTGTTCAAGGGCTGACAGCTGGAAAGTAAACCGCTAGGCTTTTCCTTCCCAAGCTCTGCTGGGTGATCCGAACCTCCAGTCTCCTGGCTAGCAGTCAAGCACGTGGACCATTTGTACCAACGCAGTGACATACACTGTGTGCACGGGAGTGAGGGAGGACAAACTGAACCCCGTTTGGTTCCCGGTAGAAAAGTAAATGCTGACACAGGATGACCCCACGCTGTAACAGAGCGGCTCCTCCAGCTCTCGGGTCAGCCTCGGAGAAGGAAAGGGAAAGCTTACAATTGCTGGAGTTTCTTCATCTGTGAAAAGGCATTCCCTTGTAATGACATGATCGCGTTGTCGCTGAGGTCCCTGGAAAAACCACCAAATCCAAAACGTCAGGAGAGGTGGCCACTGCGTGTCTTGAAGCAGAGTTCGGGTCCACTTGACACACCCCGTTTACCAAACAAGTCGTCTGTGCACTGGAGGACAGGGCTTAGCAGCCCTAGAGGATCCCATTACAAAGCTTGGGTTGAAGAGCATTTGGGGCAGGCTCTCTCTTGGTGAGAGGGAGTAAGTAGGAGCAAGTTATTGGGTGGGGGTAAAAGCTCCTCTGCTAGGCTCCTCTATTGTATTTTCCATTATTCGAATTGGTACACATTGGTGACTTTTAAATATACAAACAAAATTCCTCCTAACTATGCTTTAAAAAAATCCTTTGCAGAATACTTTTTATCATATGTACTATTGAGTAATTTACATATATTATCGTGCAATATGATTCCTCCCAGACACTGAAAGGAAGGTGGTATACACAAATGACCTTGCTGAGCCTGGAGGGGGCACATGGTGTGGGAATCCCATTATTCTTCATCCCCAATCTGATAGTCTTCCTAGCCAATTCGGCCCCACACTCCTCATTGCTCTCAATGCAGTAAGGCGTTCAGAAAAGGTGTCCTTGTGAAAAACAGCCAACAAAACCCCACTTCAGATGGTCCATTTATAAAACGAGAGAATCTCCTGGGCTTTTCCATCAGCACTTGAAATAAAGTGCCCTCCACATTGACCACTCCGCTGAGAACTGCTCAGAATGGCCAAACGGGATTTTGATAGAAACAAATGGCAAAAACAGAAGGGCCTAAAATTACCCGAACACGGGGAAGGGGCAGGCTGGGCCAGTTCGTGGACCGTCAGAGAATGGAAGCTGAAGTTCAATATTCCACCCACCTACTCACTGTTTCCACTCTCCCAGAAATGGAAGGGGCCAGATGGCAGACCCTTTTGGCTAGCTTTCCCTTGAGAACAATTCATTTGGGGAAGTAGAGCAATATGAGTGCATCCTTCTAAAGTCCTGTTTTGCAGCTTGAGTCTATTGACAGTGTGCTGCTACCTCCATCTAACGGGAAGTCAGGAGGAGACTGCAAAGTGGAGCTTAGCGAGACCAGCCAAATCTCCACTCTCAAGTCACAGAACAACTGACGGCTGATCCAATGTGTATTTTCAATGGCTACTGTTGGACTTCAAATTAACACAATAGATTAAGGATATGATCAGATTAGTCGAGGCGATTTTAAAATGTGACTATAAAGATACTTTAATACTCAGAGTAGACATAGACTCCATTATTTTGGCATTTTTACTGCCTGGTTGTAAGGCATACCCAGGGTTCTGAGCAGCCGATTCCTTCAAAGAGGCACCCCATGGTGCTCAAGTAGCCTGGGACTCCTAGCAAGGCTCACTAGCTTTGATCCCCAAGTGGCTGAAAGTGCCCGAGCCCCTAAATGCCATTCAAGAATGTGTGCATGGTTTACCGTGGGCAAGGACAGCGATCTGCTCTTCGGAGAGACTGTGGTGCAGGACACCGATAAAGTATACAGGCCCTGAAGGCCGGCGTCCTGCTTCTCCCGGTTGCCTTTTGTCCAACAGAACCAACGAACCCCCAGAATCTCTACTTTTTAAGTCAAAAATAAGGGAGATGACAATAGCTATTAAATAGTTTTCTTGTGAGGCTTAAATGAGTAGATACACACACACACACACACACACACACACACACACACACACACACACGGGCTTCAAAGAGTTTATGGAAAAAATAAAAGCTAAAGGAAACACACACATACACAGCAGGGACCCTGGTGATACTGGGGGCTCTGCACTGAGCTACTAACTACAGGATCCAAGGTTTGAACGGACCAGCCATTTCTCGAGAGAAAGATGGGGCTGCTTGTGCCCATACAATTTAAAGTCTCAGAAACCCCACGGACCAGTTCTACCCTGTTCTCTTTATGTTTACCTCAGTCAGAATTGACTCGATCAAGTGCGTGTTTTTTTTTCCCTTTTCTGTAAGCGGCATAATGCCTGTTACATTGAGGGCACAAAATAAATGTTAGGGCTTTTTGAGTACTATTGTTTTTTGGTACTTTTGTGTTTTTTCATTAAATACATCATCACTGCAGGGAAAACAGCTAAACTAAGCCCAATAAGTGAGCTGTAGCAATGTCCATAGACACAAAGGGAAATATACAAATACAACGGTATATGCACTTCCATAGACAGACAGACAGATGGGTAGGTGGATGGCTGGACGGTAGGGAGATCTGACATATACTCTGTAGGAGTGAAAGGATGCCAGCAAAATCACATCCTACTTTGCTTTATCTTTCATGAGGCATAAATAGATAGCCATCTTAAACTCTTTTTAAGGCAATTAAACACTCACTACTTACAGGTGTTCTAATGCATCCAGACCAGTGAAGGCTTTTCTGGTGATAGACCTAATCCGGTTTCCCTGGAGTATTCTGGGAAAAAAAAAAAATCATGTTACAACACTAAAAACAATTTTGGGAGGTGGCTTTCATGAAAATAACCACTTTATAAATCATTGGTAAGCAATTCTATTTTCTTCCATGAAAGCCCAGAGCCTTTACAGCTGTGGGCAGGCCATCTCCCCCAGTAACGTGGCCCCTTCACCGTGGCCCCTTCACCATGGCGTGCAAAGCAGACAACAGAGGCGCAGCGAAAACAAAACTTCAAAAACTATGACCCTGATGGTTCCATTAAAGTAGTAATTTTGCAGAGTCTTTTTAGGACTAGGTAGGAGCTTTATTACAAATAAGTGGTCTCAGAATTACAATGAATACTATTAAGCTGTTATTAGCAGAACATTTCCTCTTCACACTCCCTTCCCCGAACCACACACACAGCTCACTGCCACCGAGTCATCGAGTCAATGTGGCCTCCTGGCAACCCAAGAGGACAAAGTGGAAATGGCCCTGTGGGTTTCCAAGACTGCATGTAACTCGTTATAAGAGCAGAAAGCCTCGTCTTTCTCACTTGGAGTGGCGGGTGGTTTCAAACCGCTGACCTGTGCAACCAGGGCTCCTCCTCCCTCCCCAGGGGTATTCTCTATCTTTTACAGGGCTCTAGGGTTAAATATACCTCAACACATTTGGCTACCTCTCAGGCCATCTTATGACTAGATGCGAGGATGTTTGATTTTGAATTACTTGGAACCTAGGCAGTATTACTGGTAGACACTGGATCTCCCTGTCCAGCAGACACTGTACAGCAATTCCTATGAGGAGAAACTGAGGTAGAGGTTTGCAAAATGCTGACATTTGGTGGGTGCATTTTCATACAATGATAATGCCCCAAGCTCTAAGCACTCAAAATAACTTTAAACTTATGATCTAGGTGTTAAAATAAACTACACAAATGGAAGTGCTGAATAAACAGGTTTTACCCACAGAAGAAAAGGCCATTGATCCACTTCTGGTGTCGCAGCACACATTTTGGGAAATGACAATGGGTAGCATTCAGATTATCTACCTCTTTCCAAGCCATTTGAAATGCCAAATTGTACAAGTGACTTTAGCTAATGCACTCTTTTTCTTTAAGGTTAAAAAAAAAATGAGTCAAATTCTGAGACAAATCCTACTCACAGCTGCCTCAGTTTGTCAAGCCCAGAGAAAGCACCATTCATGTCTTCAATAGTCCAGGAAATTTCATTGTTCTTTAGATCTCTAATTGAGAAAAGAAGAAATGTTGCTGAAACCAGTCCCAGGTAACGGTATAAGATACGAGTCTTTAAAATGACGATCAGAATTCTAGACCCACTGTCCAGGCAGTATATGATGTGTAATGCATTCCTCATCATTCCCCGTCACCTCCACCCCTCTCAAAACAATGGGGCACTTCTTTTCTTCCCATTCTTCCTAACAAATGCTGCTCTGCTCTCCCATAACCGTTTTAGTTCTGGCCCCAAATCAGGACGGTTGACCTGGCTCAGGCCCTAATAATTTCTCTATCAAGATGACTAACTTCTGAAACACTTGAACAGTCTGAAAAATGCAATAAACTTTAAAACCACGATTCCAACCACACACGGGGGCACGGGCCAAAGTAGACAGTGTGTCTTTCAATTATGTAATGCTTCAGACGGCAAACGGAGCCAGCATTTCTGACAATGCAAAAACCAACGGGCCCTTGCACAATACGGACTTAACATTGGAGAGATTTCACAAAGGTCAATACATTCAATCCTCTCTTCTTCCTCTCAGGGCAGAGACCTGGACAGAACCGGCATGATAAACAGGCAGCTTCTTCCTTTGCGGGCCCTTGTCTATCCTTTTCCTCCGGCTAATATTTAATCTGCATTCTATAAAGAAAAATCAGGGAATCTAAAACCATTCCCCAGTTCAGCAATTACTAACTTCCCGGATATCCCAAGAGCCCGAGAGGGTAAACTGTAAGTACCACAGCAATCTGATCACCGACTGTCCTGTTTAATCCTTTTAAGCATCACATTTGGGTGAAAGGACCGATTTTAATCAAACTGACCTGGGAAAGATTACGACGCGCCTTCTGAGGCTGTACACATTTCCTTCACAACAAAGGAAATGGGCTTGGAGAAAAGTGGGCCCGTTTTAGGAGCCAATTACATTCATGTACAGAGAGCAAAGTGTGTAACTTACAAAGTCTTTAAACTGGAAAGTCCCCGGAAGGCACAATCAGCAATGTAGCTGACTTTGTTGTTCCCAATGTGCAGTGTGTTTAATAAACTCAGGCCAAGGAAACTCGAATCATCCAACCTCGATAAGTGATTGAAAGTCAGGTCCCTGCAAACAAACCAAAAACAAACTGCAGTCGTGTTTTTTTCAATCCAACACAATGGGTTGCTTTCTGAAAAAAACAAAAACAGGTCCCACCAGAGAGTTTCAAAAGGTGGGTGGGAAACTTCCATGCTCTCCCTTCCATTCTATTTCTCCACGAATGTTCTCGAGGCCCCTCATCTAAGAAATGCACTGATCCTTATTTTAAAACCCCGCCTGCTCAACAATGCCCTGGTCAATGCTATCGTTAATATTAGTCCCGGAAACAAAGCACAGCCTCTCTTACTTGAAAGGCGCCAGCACTGGCTTTGGCCAGGGTCTCATGGAACCTGAACGGCACACAGTTGGCTTCAACTTATCGCAACAAAAACGTGGCTAAGTTGCACGTGAAAAAAAAAATTTTTTTTTTTTAATAAAAAGCTGTCATCTTGGAAACTTTGTTGTGAAAATTTCACAGCTCAGTGGCAAGAGGCTCATGCTCTGGCATGATCTCCGAGCTCTCAGACCTGAGCAGAAGAAAAGGCAACTCACAGCTCGCTGAGTTTCTGGCAGAACTCCCAGGCATCAGGGCTGATCCTGTTGATGGCATTTTGGCTGAGATGAAGTTCCTGCAGCATCAGCAAGCCATAAAGCCAGCCCTTGGTAATCTCTGTTAGGTTGTTATGGTCCAGCTGCCTATGATGAGAACAAAAACAGCAGGATCAAAAGTTTATTATCTCGTCTCTTCAAAAGGGAACTTATTATTACAACCTATTACACATGCCTATTGTTTCTAGATGCTGGGCTTTTATTCTATGAGGGCATTGGCAAAAAGATGCCATGCACTTATAAATCCTCAATCACCACTGCCCGGCACAAACCCTGATATTACATTAGAAATAGGATTATAAATGGTGAGAGTTACTAACTATGCACTGAGCGTTCTATACAAAGTGGGAAGGGAGCGGGCTAACCCACACTTACAAGATTTCCATGTGGCTTAGCCCCCAAAAAGCTCCATCCATAAGCTTTGTCACTCCATTTCTTTGCAGTTTCAAAGACTTCAGAGCACCAAGCCCTTGGAACGTGAGTCCATCTACGTTCTTGATCTTGTTTCGGTTCAGCTCACTGCATTGGATATTACAGTTAAACAACACGTTATGAAGGCAAATTCTGAAGGCAGCAATGAAATGTGCTACTACTCCCATATGCCAAACAAAACCCCCAATACACCCACTGCCACGGTGTCAATTCTAATGGACAGTGACCCGGAATAGGGTTTCTGAGACTATAAATCTTTAAGGAAGTACACCGTCTCATCATTCTCCCACAGAGAGGCTGGTGGGTTTGAACCAGTGATCTTCTGGTGGGCAGCTTACTGCTTATCCCACAGTGACACCACTGAAATGATCTAGAACGCAAAACCAAACTCACTACCATCGAGTCAATTACAACCCGTAGTCACCTTACAGGACAGAGTAGAACGACCCCGCTGGGGTTTCTAAGACTTCACTTCTTTACTAAAGTAGACAAGCTCCTATTTCTCCTTTAGGTCGGCTGGTGGGTTCACACACTGACCTTGTGGTTGGCAGCTCACTGTGTCACCCATACCACCACCAGAACTCCTACTGAATTACATGGAATGGTTTCTATCTATAAACAGCTTTATTAAAAGATGTTTTAAACTTAATACATTGTGGCTTTCCTTCTGAGCGATCAGCTTTACTTTTGCAACATCGAAACTCCATTGCTGTGTCATCTCTAATCTAATGCCCAATCAGCATAGAAATAAACTGAAAAACACTTGTTTTTAAATGCTCCAGAATGGGCTCATTGAATTCTACATTAAAACAAGAACCCCTTTTGGGAGCAGGGCCACCAAGCTTATCCTGTTCCATCTGCTCCCAAAAGTTGGCCTTTATCTCCCGTGATTCTCTTTATGTTGCGCGCTTTGTCGTTAAGGCAAAACCTTAAAGTGTCAACCTTAGTTGCAAACTGGAATCATCTGGGGAACTTTAAAAATTACTGAAGCCTGGATCCTACCCTCCGAGGTGCTAAAATAATTGCTCGAGGGTGTGGCCTGGGCACTGGGATTTTTAAAACTCCCTGAATGTCTGTAATGTGCAGCCAAGGTTGAAAACCACTATTGCAGGAGCCTGTTCACAGATCATTCGACCATTATTAACGAGACAGTTCTTTACGGCCACTTAAGCTCTCAGAGCCTGCTGGAGTTGTCGGTATTATTCTCATAACGCACGGCTGCTGGGCGTGCTCGTGACTCCTTCAGTGCCACAGCGGAGCCTCTGGAAGGAGGCTGTGCGGTGACTACACTGTGCCCTCTTCCAGTAACAGCCTAACGTGTCTGGTCAGGGAGGCGTTTGCACCAGGTGACTTTTCATGTTCTTTCTGACTCGGAGATTCTGAAATTCCAACTCTCAAAGGAAAGGCGGTCACATGCTTGCCTCTAAATTCCTCCTGCCACGTTATGGTTTCCAGGGACTAGACACCGAGGGCTGGTCAGAGGCGAGGGAATGGTGTGCAAGACGCATTTTACTCACAGGTGCTGCAGGTGGGGCAGTTTAAACATCTTGGCCGGGATCGTTGAGAGCCGGTTCCTGTTCAGCTTCAACACCAGGAGTGTGCTGGCCAAGTTGTCAAAACAACCAGGGTCCATGGCAGTGACTCGGTTGCTGTTGAGATACCTGTGGGCAGGTGGGAGCTAAGCTTCTTTCTCGTTTCTTTGGGAAGTTAGAGTACATGTGTTATTCTCTATCACATCATAACGCATCACCTGTAACCATGGACCCTTAAGGCATTGCTATTTGGCATCTGTGGCTCAATCCTGGTTATAATGAAGGCCTACTATTAGAGGGAAAGTTATTCAAATATTTGGAGATTACGAAACATTGTCAGTTATTTATCTTTTTATGAAATCCAATTATTTCTCAAACACAGCGGCAGCTTAGTTTTAATTGTGTTTTAGAAGCCCTAGCTAGCCCGTGTCGTTTTCCCTGGCAGTTAAAGGGCATTACATTTTTGTAATCCTCCAGCACAAGAACAAAACAAAGCTTGTGTTTGCTTGGGCTTATGGCAGGCAAATCACAAGTCAATAAAAAATGTTCCATTTTGGATCCCCCAGCAGTACAATAGGCGGTTTATTATATCTTAAAGTTTATCTTTTCATGATAACATACTATCTTCACTCTTGCTGTTACTGGCAGGTTCTGTTGAGTCAGCTCCATCTCCAGCAAGTCCCGTGTGAACACAAGGGAGCTAGCCTCAAACCGCCTGCCAAGTCCGAGCTCACTGTCGCTGCCAAGACCTTCACGACGCGCAGCAGGTTTCTGTTACAGAGGAATTCACTTACAGATGCTTCAGTGGTAGAGATGGAAATGCCATTCTAATCGCTGAAATATTGTTGCTGCTCAGGTCCAAAGTTTCCAGGGACTGGAATTGTTTCAAATGTTCAGGCACGATTTCAATAATTCTGTTTCCGGCCCTAGAATTAAGAAGACAGCAGAGATAACAGAGTTAATGAGGCAGTCATCTGATGGCAGAAAAGCATTGTTCTGTCCCTAACTTGTTCCTCAGGAGAAAGACAAGGCTTTCTACTCCCATAAAGCGTTACAGCCTCAGAAACCCCCAGGGGCAATGACAATGAGTGAGAACTCGCTCCTTGGAAATACGGCGAATGGATTCTTCTTAAAAGGGCATGTGTTTATTTTATCTCCTCCCCCCCTCCCCCTTCCAGGGCAAGGGCATTTCAATGTTCAAGAGCAATACCATCACTCACTCAATGCCATTGAGTGGATTCTGATTCCTATAGGACAGGATCGAACTGCCCCTGTAGGCTTCTGGGGCTGTAAATCTTTACGGGAGTGAGTGGTAGTCACCTAATCAATGTCAATTTAAGGATTAAGAGTGTAGGGGTGGACTCTAGGCTGTCCATCTGGAGATAGGCAATAAGACTTCTGTGTGGGCATGGCCTTCTACTGAGAATTCTGGGAAATCTGGTACTTCCTCCTTGGAGGCAGAAGACACCTCTCTCTCTGCTACTCCCTAGGAGACATTGCGGCTGACAAGACCTCTGAAGCTGGAGGAGCCACGTAGAGACCGCTGCCAGCACTGAGAGGCTCACAACGCCACTGGACCCGAAGACTTTCTACCCACTGGCCTGGGATCTTCTGCATTTGGCGTCACTGCATGGGTTTCATGATTCTGAAGAGGACTTTATCGATTGATAACGGTAATATGAGCCAATAATGGACTTATGGACTTGATCTGGACTGGACTGGGATGTTTTCTCCATGTTTAATTGCTCTTATATATAAATCTCTTTCTTATACACATACGTGTGTCCATGGATTTGCTTCTCTAGTCTACCCAGACTAACAGAGTGGAAACCTCATCTTCACCCTAGCAAATCCACAGACCCATTAATTTTATATTAAATAAAACTTGTTGCCACTGAATTGATTCTGACTCATGGCTACCTCCTGTATGCCAGAGCAGGACTGCTCTCCACGGGGTTTTCAATGGCTGGTTTTTCTTCTTCTTTTTAAAAATCATTTTACTGGGGGCTCTTATCACAATCCATCCATCCATCCATCCATCCATTGTCAAGCACATGTGTACATTTGTTGCCCCCATCATTCTCAAAACATTTTCTTTCTACTTGAATTCTTGGTATCGGCTCCTCATTTTTTCCCTTCCTCTATTGTCCATCCCCCAGGGAGGGGATTATATGTAGATCATTGTGATCAGTTCCCCCTTTCTGCCCCACCTTCCCATCCTGGTATCACTACTTTCAATATTAGTCCTGACGGGTTTGTCTGTCCTGGATTCCCTGTGTTTCCAGTTCTTATCTGTACCAGTGTACATCCTCT
>NW_022103898.1:74255941-74276754 GCF_000313985.2 Echinops telfairi | reverse complement strand
ATGGGGTGCCACATCCTGGCCCCAAAGTCTATTTTTGGTGTTCCCTGAGGACTTCATTGCTCTGTTCCCCTTGTTGTTCTGTTGCCGGCCCTTAGTGTTTCACCTCGGTGTGGTGAGATCAGATCGGGTGCAATTCCTGCACTGTCTCCAGTGTTATCTCCTGTAGCGCTATGGGTCAGTGAGGGACATCATGTCTCGTAGTGGGGCCGGTCCTATGATCCGCTCTGTGCATTGGCTGCTCTTAGCGGGAATATCGTCCTCAGAGCTTGGTGGGCAGGATGTGTTGCACTCTCTCTTCCTCCCTGTTCTTGGCTCTTGTGTGCTCTGAGCAGACATGTCCCTCTCCCTGAGCTGTAGCTTCCGTGCTGTCCTCTGAAGTGAATGTCTGTTTTTTCTGAAGTAAATGCCCACCTCTTTCTTTACAGGCCCTCTGGTAGACTTGAACTGCCAACTTTTAGTAGTCAAGGGCATTAACCACTTGTGCCACCAGAAACTTGTATGAAATAGTAATTTCCAGAAGGATAGCATATAGAAAACACCTGTGGTCATCTAAATTCTATGTACTTAAAGAGACCGCCCTTTGGCTTTCCCTACATTGTTTATGTTCGTGGTCCTGCTTCCTTCTCATCGTGTTAACTTATACGTGAACCCTCAGCTGGCACGTCAGGCACTCAGACACTCACATGTCTGTTCCTTCTAACACGGGGCAGCACAGGGGCACTGTGAGTCA
This sequence comes from Echinops telfairi, assembly GCF_000313985.2. Taxonomy (NCBI): domain Eukaryota; kingdom Metazoa; phylum Chordata; class Mammalia; order Afrosoricida; family Tenrecidae; genus Echinops; species Echinops telfairi. Next base: position 74,276,024 of record NW_022103898.1, on the reverse strand, counting down.
GAGCTGACGCCAGGCCCTGAGGGCTTGTTGTGGTTGTCGTTTCATTGCAGTTCAAGCTCTCCTTGTGGAAGGAAGTCATAAAGTCATAACACAAGTGCCAGGAGAGACCCTTTGCCTTTAGGAAAGGGCATCTTTCAATGCACTGTCGTAGTGCTTAAAACCATCGGGCATGCTTCCGGACTTTGAATATTATGAAACAATCACAAAGGGAACTATTACTGAGAAAGAATCACTGGGAGGAAGAACATTAGATGACCAATCAGATTAGAGGAATATATTTTTTGAATTAACAGTAGTCTTAAATGCTTAAAATCCCATCACTGTGCTGTCCAACATGGCTGCCAGTAGCGACAGAGTATTTAAGCCAATAAAAACTACATATAATTTAAAATTCCATTCTATGAACACATCAGTCACATGTCAAGGGATTATGGACTCCATCGGGCTAGTGGCTATCACACTGGACAATTTCCCACAGATAACAATCCCACCCTTGTGGAAAGTTCTGTTGTTTAAGCACTATGTTAGACTATCCATAAAGGAGGTGGCGGGAGGCAGAAAAAAGAGGTTAAGTTAAAGCACTTAACAAAGTCATCCACACAACAGCTCCCAGGAGGAATTCCAACCTTACAAGACAGTCTTGGTGGACAACAGGAGTCCCATTGACATGCAAACAATCTTCATTGCCACTATATTTGCTCGAAACTCTATCAGACAATCCGATCATTTTAGAACCCGATTTCACAGGGACAAATAGTATGTCAAGGTGGAAAGGCTGTGAAGATAATAGTCTGGCTACAAATACAAGGGTCCCCTTTCTCACCCAAGGGACAATGACAGTATCTGAAGGCCCTGAGCAGGGTGCTGCATGTCCTACAACTCTCCGGCCACTTCAGTCTGTAGCACTGTGGTGGTGGCTCATGCGCACCCGGCCTCTGGAGCCTACCAGTGTTTCAAAGACCAGCACAGTCGAGCACAGGGGACAGATTTCAACAGAGCTGCCAGACGAACTCAGACAATAAGGTAGACCTGGTTACATAAGCCTAAAAGGCCCGGGCAGTGCAAACTGTTGGGCTAGCAGCAGCAGGTTCCTGGAGATAGTGCCAGACGGTGAAGCCCTCAGGCTGGAAGGCCCTTAAAATACAACGGGGGAAAAGCTGCCCCCACACGGTAGCGTTGGCCTGAAAGTCAGGTGAAAGAAAGCTTCCGGGGCTTCGGAGTTGCTGATGTGGCATGATTTCAATCGAGAAGAAACAGCTGAGAACAGTTCATTAACAGAATGCAGACTACATAAAGTATGAATCTAGGAAGATTAAAGAACTCAGACATGAAATGGGGCACTCGAAGACCAATATGCAAGGCATTATCCTTGTAAAACCAAACCCATGGGCATCGAGTCCATTCCAACCCAAAGAGGCCTATAGGATAGAGGAGAACTGCTCGTGTGAAATTTGCACACAGACCAAAAAGCAGTCATCTGCATAGAACAGGGAGATAACTCATGGTTTAGAATCAGGAAAGGTATGCCTCAGGGTTGTATCATTTCACAACACTAATTCGATCCATACGTTAAGCAAATAAGCTGAGAGGGTATGTATAAAGAAGAAAGTGGGTGCAGCATGGGAAGAAGACTAACAACCACTTGCAATATACAGATAGCATCTTACTTGCTCAAAGAGAAGAAAACTTGAACCATTTACTGATGAAATTAAAAACTAGACTTCAGTATCGATTATAACTCACCAATGAAGAAAACAAAAATGCTCATAACTGATCCAATAAGCAACATCATGATAAACTAAGGAAAGGTGGAAGTTGTCAAGGATTTCTTCTAACTTAGAGATCCACCATCCAGAACACTCCGTAGTGTTCATGTGGAACCTCTACCTGGATCAGGAGGTAGTTGTGGAAACAGAACAAGAAAGTACTGCATCATTTAAAACAGTGTTCTCAACCTTCCTGATACTGTGACTGTTTAATCCAGTTCCTCGGGTTGTAGTGACCCCCCCAACCATAAAATTATTTTTGTCACTACTTCATAACTGTCATTTTGCTACTGTTATGAATCGGGCAACCCCTGTGAAAGGGTTGTTTGACCCCCAAAGGGGTCCTGACCCACAGGTTGAGAACCGCTGGTATAAAATCCAGAAAGGTGTGCATCAGAATCGTATGCTGTCACCACACTTAATCAATCTGTCTGTAGAACAACAAATCATAAGAGAAACTGAATGATGTGAAGAAGAGTGAGTATCAGGATTGGGTGAAGGCTTATTAACACACCCTGTGATGTGCGGATGGCACAACCTTGCTTGCTGAAAGCAAGGAGGGCTTGCACTTGCTGATGAAAATCAAGGATCAGCCTTCAATATCAGCCTTCAATACAACTCAATGTCAGAAAATAAATTAAAATCCTCAAAACTGAACCAATAATTAACATCATGATAAATGGAATAAAAACTGAAGTTCTCATGGATTTCATCTTACTTAGATGTTCAGGGAAGTTCATGGAAGCAGCAGTCAAGAGATTAAAGGACACATTGCATTAGACCACTTTAAGGTGTTGAAAAGCACAGATGTTGCTTTGAGGACTACGGTCCACCGAACTCAAGTCACAGTATTTTCAATTGTCTCATAAGCACGAGAAAGTTGGGCATTGAATAAGGAAGTACGAAGAGAAATCAATGTGTTTCAATTCTGATGCTAGTGAAGAAAATTCAAAGTACCCTGGCCTGCCAAAAGAACAAACAAGTTTGTCTTAGAAGAAGTACAACTAGAAATGCAGCTCCTTAGAAGCAAGGATGATGAGACTTTGACTCACAAACTTTGGACATGGTATCAGGAGGGACCAGTCCCTGGAGAAGGACATCATGCTTGGTCAAGCAGAGCGGCAGCAACCACCACCGAGGCAGACCGTCAAGGAGATGGATTGACACAGTGACTGTAACAAAGCAGTGAGGATGGAGCAGGAGCGAGCAGTGTTTCATTCTGTTGTACACCACGTCACTAAGGGTTGGAACCCACTCAATGACACCTACCACCACCATACAGCACCCTCCTCAGAAGCAGCCACGATGTCTCCATTGCTCTCTCTTTTGAGAAGCTAATCATTTTGAACACATAGATGCCAAAGCTATGTGAAACCCTTTTCACATTTGACTCCACTTAAGACAAGTTCTCTGGTGCTAATATCATACGGAACTTTCAAATGGGAAACCAGGATGTTTAGCCTAATAAGTCCAAGCACTCCTAAGTCACCTACCAGAGCAAGTGTGACTTGGTCCCGTAGTAGAATCCTTGGTTTAAAGATATTATTGCAATAAGTTCTCAAGCAGGGGGTGCTTCCAGAAAGATATTCCTTGTAGGAATGCTGCGTTTGGGGTTCAAAGCAATATGTGAACCCACTCCAAGTGGTCTCCTGCCAGTACTAAAAGTGCCTGGGAACAGAGCCTCGATCAACATCCACTCAAGATGCAGGCACATCACCCGACTGTTCGCGAATTATCTAGGTGTTGCTTTCCTCACACAAAAGAGAATAACGGGGTGAGGGGAGCAAGTCAGGCCTCCCCCTTAAGCCACGGGAACAAACCAGACTTCTCAAAGTACTGCTCAAGCCCGCTTCATGTCATTGTCAACCCGGCTGGGGATGGCTCTGTGATAGGAGTTTAGCTTTCCGTCACTGGGAGACCTGGATTGGATCCTTGGCCATGCACTTCATACAGAGCCACCATCCACCTGTTCGGAGGTTTTTTATTCAATGCCCTGGTGGCTGTGATCTGCAAGGTCCAAGGTTTGAAATCACCAGCCACTCCTTGGGAGAAGGATGGGGCTTTCTAGCCCCATAAACACTGGCAGTCTTCGAAACTCACAGGGGCAGTGCTACCCCGTCCTACAGAGTCCTGATGAGTAGGCATCGCCTTGATAGCAGTGAGCGAGAGCGAGTAGGATGCTGAGGAGGTTTCGAATGAGCATTGTGGTACTTACATGATCTGGTGTCAATCTGAGAGGATTACAAATGAAGGGGTGGAGTCTGGCCTGTCAATCAAGATATAACCAATGAGGTCTCTGTGTGGGCATGGCCCCTTGAGAATTCTGGGAACGCCTGTATTTTCCATCTTGGAGGCAGGAGACACACTCTCCCTCTGCTCACTCCCTGCTCATTCAACCGACAAGGCTGACGTGACTCCTGTCGAGAGACCCCTGAGAAGAAGCCACATGGACCTCCCCTGATGCAGCCCTCGGCAATGGAGAAGCCACGTGGAGATCCCTGTCAGCACTAAGATGCTTCTACTGCCCCTAGATTTCAAAGACTTTCTACCCACTGGCCTGTGATCGTCCTGCATTCGGCACCATTGCATGTGTTTCATGGGTCTGAAGAGGACTTCATAGATCGGTATCGGACATGTGGGCTAATATCAGACTTCTGGGCTTGGACTGGACTGGGTTGGGATGCTTTCTGAATGTACAATTACCCTTTATATAAAACTCTCTCTTATACACATGCGTCTCCATGAATTTGTTTCTCTAGTCTACCCAGACTAACACAAGCATCTAGACTAAGATGGACTAGAAAGAAAAGCCTGGTGATTGACTTCCAGGAACAGCTCTCTGATTCGCCACTAATCACGGGACGGGTCACAGGCCGGGGCTGTGCTTCCCTCCACGGTGGCCAGGAGCTGGGAGTCAACTGGAGGACAACTAACAACACGACCGGTCTAAGGTCTGTGGGGGACTGCCCTTTTTGATCGGTAGCAGTCAAGTCGCCAAACAACCTAACTTATTTTTAGAGAGGAGTCCTAAACCAAGGGACAAGACTAGGTTACATGGATATAATTGGCCCTAAGACCCTAACTTGGAGACCAGTTTTTGTTTTAAAGAAAAACAGATTAGCAGTCCCAAGTACATGTGATGAATATCAAGCCCCTCAGCTTCTCATACAATCTTAGTGACTTTGTTTGGAGTCAAGTCAGCCATGACCTCTGATTGTGACCATTTCCCACATCTGGATTGGCCTACGAGGAAGTTCCTTGATCTAGCTGTGAGGTACAGAGTAATGCAAGCAAGACAATTAGGCAATTTCTAGGCCCCCGGAGATGGAGTCAGGCCCAGAGACAAACCACAGGCCTTAGGGTCAGGGTGTGTGGGTTAAAGAAAACCACACTTTGGGGGGACAAAACAACTTCTCTCCAATACATAACCCAAATGTTTGCCTTACCAGGATGCCCTCCCACAAACAGTATGGCCCCCCTGAAGTGCCCCCTCCCCCTTGGTTCCCCACCCTGTCTCCAACCACTACCTCCCAGCACTCTCCGCATCTGGTTCTGGGCCCCAGAATGGCTGGGGCTTGCACAGCTACACTGCCATTTAACAACAAAAAGCTTAGCTGTAGACGTCTGCCATAAATGGGAGCAAATTAGCTTCTCAGGGGAAAGGGGAGAGGGGGGCCCACAGGTGTCTACCACGTTGGTCAAATAAGGCTACATGTTAGATAACAGGCCCGACAATCTATGGTTTATATTTTCGCTTGTTTATAAGGTAATTATGAACAAGGTATTAAAACTGCCAATTACTTGAGTGACGAATAAAATTTTCCTTGCAGTAAAAGTATGCTCCAGCCAAAGCCAGCAATTTCCTGAACCGCACACCTCCTAAATCGCAGTGTGAAAGTGCTCAGTTAGGGGCGGCGCGGGGACAGTGCCGGCTTTGTCAGCTCTGCTACCCGGCACAAAAATCCCTTACAACTGCCGGCATGAGCCTCCCTGTATCACACAATTTTAAATCTGCCCTAATGGAACTGAACTAAATCCAAACACCAGGTTCATATTCGCTCTCTGGCAAAGACCCCACCTGATGTGTTACCAGTTTAATAAACAAAATAAAACAACTTGCTATGTTATCATGAAAGTGGGGTGAAATTAATAATAATAATAACTATATTTAAAACACAGAATAAAATTATTTTTAAGATCAGTTGATTACCTAAAACTCTCAAAGCAAACTGATCCCATGGCCTGGATCACAAACAGCCATTTCCAGAGGACAAACCTTCAACTCAACACCAGCTCCACCTCCTTGCCACATGTGGACGAATGCCAAAATTGAGCATCCATTAAAAAGTGCTGCAGTCAATTAATATTTTTGGCAGAATAAGTAAAAGCACTTTAGCAAAAAAACAAACAAGATCTGTGTGGATGCCTTATCCATGGCTCACATTAATATGGAAACATTATCTTTTCATTGTTTAAAACTCACAACAGGGTGTAGTATTCAGAAGGCATTTCAGCCCTGTGCAACCCCATCCTGGAGACTGGGGCTATTTTGGACATCTGTGTGTGTTGATAGTTCAGGGAGTCGCACACGCAAACTCATTGCTAGGGGAAAGTATAATTAGTTCTGTGGGGAGAAACACAGGCCCCGGGGTGGGGGACTTGTTTGGTGAGGGAGAAGAAATCATTCCTTCAGGCTTCTAAGAGGCTACAGTACAAACAGGAGTCCCTGGTCTCCTACGCTTGCTTTCTCGGGGCCAGCGATAATGACTTCGCTTTGCTGCCCATTTCACCTTGTCACCACCTTTGCCAAACGCCTTTCCCAGGCAGAGGCACTTGGAGGCAGGTACATGGAAAACACCTCAGAGTGGCACGTGCTCTGATAGGGAGGACGCTGCTGCTGCTGCCGCTGCTGTCAGCTCTCAAGTCAGACCCCGCGAATGAGGATGCCAAGCTTAACAGAATCCGGTCCTGCCGGGTCCTGCACCGTCGCCGTGATTGACTCCGGATGGGAGCATCGTGATCCTCATGGCTTTCCTTGGCTGAATTGTGGACGTAGTCTGTCAAGCCTTCCTTCCTAGTCTGTTGTCATCTGAAAGCTCTGGTGAAGCCTGTTCTGCATGACAGCAACGCACACGCCTCTAATGACAGGCGGGGGATAGCGGTGTGTGAAGTCCATCACTGGGTCTTGAACTTGGGTTTCCCTAATGGCGGGTCAGAATTCTACCGCTGCACTACTGATGCCTCCCAAGGGGAGAAAAAGGCAGTGGAAACAGGGCAGGTTCCTCAGAAGCACGGGAGTGCTGTCAGTGGTAGGCAAAAAACCCCAACAAGTTAACAACTCTGCTGAGGCCTATGGGCTAAGGAGCTAGCTGAGCAAAGGAGAAGAAAGGTGAGAGCCCCCCGCCCCCCCCCCCCCCTGCAGAAGCAAAGTCATGCACCCAGACACAGGCACGCGAGAGCAGGGCACTGGCTCCCATCTGAGGCAAGAAATCAGGTCTTGGTGGCTGGAGTTCAGAGTCCAGGGAGGGCATGGAGAAGGGGGAAGCTCACTAGTCAGGGGCGGTGAGGAGCTGGGAGTAGCCCCAGGGGAACCCCGAAAACCAAGTGAAGCCGCTGGCCTTTGTTGCAAGATCAACTAAGGAGGTGAAGGAAGGATTTTAAACAGTAGAGGGGCAAAAGCAGACGTGCATCTTCCTTGGAGTGTTCGGGCAGCAGTGGGAAGGCAGGGTGGGGGGGGGGAGCTGGACACAACCACACCTAAGAGGGCCTCTTGGGAGGCTCCGGGTGTGAATACAGGTAGATAACGAACGGTGATGGTCAGATCAGGGGAACAGCGATAGTCTGTCTAGACACCCACTTCGACAGTGGAAGACCATTCTTCCTCCACTTGTCCAAGCAGAGACTCTTCTTCTCGCCTCCCCTGGCAGAGGGCTCAGCTCAGGTGTCCAGCCCTGCAGCCCCAGGGCATGGGGCCCAGCCCAGCATGGGCACGGCTTAGTTACCCTTCACTCTGCCCAGTAATACTATGTTTTGTGTTTCTAGTATGGGAGCTCTTCCAAAGCATGGGAGCCAGTCTGAGATGGTGCCAGTCAGAAAACATAATAATCATCAAACTCCCTGCCATCGAACTGATTCGGACTCGGGGAGACCCGGTAAGACAGAGAACTGCCCCTGTGGCTAGAAATCTTTGAGAGCAGAAACCTCCTTCTCTCAAGACTGACTGGTAGTTTCAAACTGCTGACCTTGCAGCTAACAGTGCAATGAGTCACCCACGAAGCCACCAGGGCTCCTCAGAAGAGCACAGTACTGCTACTGTAATGTCTGTAAGGACTAGAAAAGTAAGTGTGAGTGTTCTTCTATAAGCAACGTCCCCAATTCGTTCTAGCAGTCTTAACGCCTGTGCTGAACATAAACATGGATTCCGTTACCAACTGTAAAGACAGCGTTGAGGAGGTCAGTGACACAGCCACTCAGCAGGAGGAAGGCTGCTTCTATCTGTTGACTCCCTGCGACCTCCAAAAAGCACAAGTGTCTTAAAAGAAATCTCATGAACTTGGGATGAAGGGCAAAAAGGTGGCTCGTCTATCTGCAGAGTTCGAGGGGAGGATCGTGGAGTTAGAACAGTCCTGGTTACTCAGGAACAAGAATAGCAGGTATTTTTCACACTTGGATTCCTGTCCCTGGTCAAACCATAGCTTCTGAAGAAACAAGAAATATCGGGGGTCCTCCATTTCCACTGAAACCCCAAGCTGTAGATTGGGAAAGGAAAGGGGGAGCACTCCTTCATTGGTCAAGACAAGCCCTCAAAGGCTGAGAAGGACCATTAAATGCTATTTACATAGCATTTACATTGTAATAGGTTTTATAAATACTCTAGAGATGCATTAAAGTATTCAGGAGAATGTGGGTTGGTATATGCAAACAGTGTGCTGCCATTTTCTATAAGGGACGTGAACATCCAGGATTGTGGTTTCCTCGGGGGTCCTGGAACCAGTCCCACAAGGATACTGAGGAACTGTATCTCAAAAACTTCACTTGTCTCCCACCTATTGCACAAGATGACAGGCAGCTTAAGCCTCGGAGCTGTGATGTGTAAAGACATGTAATCTTGGCTGTTTAGAGAAGGCATGGGCAGGCAGCATTTCCCCCGAGAGGGGGTGTGCTCTGAAAGTTCATTGAAAGCCATTTTTATATGGCTACAGTGCCCTCTTTTCTTAGAATGCATGACTTGAGACACATCCCTTAGGTCCAATTTGGTTATTGGCCCTAACGAACTGCTGAATCAGTGGCCACCGCACACAACTACTGAGAAAGCATCCGATGTGTCTTGACAGGTACAGTCAGCCTGGCCCCAATGGCCCCAAGGATTTCTACATAACCAGCTTAGCACCATTTGCAACATTAGCAACTGTTTCATATATATATATATATACACACACACACACACACACATATATATAACTACATTTGGAAAGGAGAAAACAAAAAGCTCACTTCCACTGCTGATTCTGCCTCAGAGCAAGCCTAGAGGACCGAGTGGAAATGCTGCATAGGGGTTTCAGGGCTGTCGATCTTTAGGAAAGGAGAGAGCTTCTTCTTTCCCTAGCAGAATGACTGGTCAGCTCGAACCACAGACTGTGTGGATAGCAGCCCTGTGCCACCAGGGCTCCGTGAACAGATTAAAACCCCCAAAACAAATTCTCTGTCATCAAGTGGATGCTGACACTGAGCAGCCCTATAGGACAGGGTGGCATTGACCCTGGGAGCTTCCAAGACTGTAACTCTTGCTGCGAGCAGACAGCCCCGTCTTTCTCCTGCAGCGAAAGAGTGGCGGGTGTGCGGAACTGCAGACCTGGCAGTGAGCGGCCCATACATAACCACCAGGGCTCCAGGAACACGTTCACGATCCCCTTTATTTCCAGTAACAATCCCCCCTCTCCTGCCAAAAAACCAAACCAAAACAAAAAAACCTTTCTGAAAACTGCCTGGCTGGAGAAACTAACACCTCATAATAGGAGGCTTCTTTTCAGGAGAGATTTGGCAAGGCAAGAACCTCTCCCATACAGATAAAAATAAAGTGTCTCTGCTCCTCTCTTTTCTAGAAAGATAATTAAGACGCTTCATTAAAAGAGCACATGCTTAGACTGGCCCACTGGTCCTGTGGCATCAAAGAGCAAAGACAACGAAAGAGTTTTGCAAGGAAACAGATTCTTGATTAAGAATTAATGATACTAAGTACCAAATAAGCCATGATGTAAGAAGTAAAGAGTCAGTTCTTTCAGCTAAAAGCCAGGGCAACACAAAATGTAATTATCTTCTGGATCACAAACACGATAAAGATGGCTGCAGTGTTTTCATACAGACATTCCTTGGATAATCAGGACCCTATTCATGAGCCAATTATAACACACGTTAAAAATGGAAAAAAGGAATTTCGGGTCAAAAGCCTATTCATAGCCCATACAAATCAACCCTTCTTTGAGCCCACAAGTGCAAATTCAATTTACTCCTTTATGTAAACAGAAATGAAAAAGCAAGGCCTAGAAGATGACAAAGAAGCTAAAATGAGACACTTACTTAACAATTATTTTAATTTGAAATAATTTAATGGTGTACAATAAAAATCAACTGTACTTTGATTTAGAAAAAAAATATTTTTCCCCTTATCTCCTTTTAGAGGGAGGATGGCTTCCTTCTTTAACCTTCCACGACACCTGTGAAAGGTGCAAGCGATCAATGCAATGCACCCAGCTGCAGTTTAAGTTCAAGTCCACTTCTTTCAGTGTCACCTTGGAATAAAGGCCTGGTAATTAATTGGAAAAGTCAGCAGCTGAAAACCCTGTGCACACAGTTCTACTCTGACAAACTCGGGATTGCCAGGAATCAAAATCCACTTGATGGCTACTGAGTTTTTGAATCCCCTGCCCCACTCGCCATTTCCACGAGCCAGAACATCCTTATGGTTCAGTTTGCCAGTTTCCCCACTAGCCTTTGATTGACTTCTACAGCAGAAAGAGCCTCCACCCCATCTTTGATTCGCTAGAACTCAGAATTAAATAAGTAGGTTAAAGACTGAAATAATCAATCAGTCTTTGTTGGTACAGAATCTCTGGCTCAAGGTTGAGCTTGGCCTATAAGAATTTATCCACACTGTTATTAAAATGTCTATGCCAGGGGTCCTCAAACTTTTTAAACAGTTCCATTGGAGGGCCAGACTATTAAAAAAAAAACTATGAACAAATTCCTATGCAAACTCCACACATCTTATTTTGAGGTAAAAAAAACGGGGCAAAAACACCCGGATAAATATCCTCGGTGGGCCGCAGGTGGCCTGCGGGCCGTAGTTTGAGGACCCCTGGTCTATGCACATCAGAAAAGTCTCCCCTTTACAGCTGCCAGCCAGGTGAAGTAAACACAGCACTGTGATACACCAATGGACCTGCAGTAAGTAGCATCGCAATAAACCAAACCAGTCTGCCATGGAGTTGAATCCTGACTGTGCAGCAGAGAACTGTGCCCACTAGGGGTCTCAAGGCTGTGACCTTCCTAGTAGTCAAGCCCTTCACTGTCTTTGTCACCTAAGACTTGATGGAAACAGGAGATTTGTCATATAGTACAAATGACCCACCCTGTTTTCTAGGCTGTAGTCTTTGTAGGAACGATCCTTGATGGAGCCACGGTTAAACATCGGGCTACTACTGAGAACGCATATTATATGCACTGGTACATAGAACACCTACTCTAACAAAAGGCTGCTGGTGGTTTGAGCCCATCAGTAGCTCCATGGGAGAAGGAGGAGCAGGTACTTGGCTTCTGTAAAGATGCACAGCCTCGTAGACTCGATGGAACCATTGTCCTCTATCAGAGGGCTGCTCTGCTTAAACCGGCTCACCAGCATGGTTCTGTCTGAGTTTGTGGAGGCCTTATGGAAGTTGTCAAGCAACCGTCCCCCTGCTTGTGGTTTTTCAGTCCCACTCTATACTCCCCACCCTGAGAGGCTGCACATTTCTAAACCACTTTGGGGGATTGTGGTACAAAAATGCTCGTTTCTGTGGGTCAATTCCCCTCCTTCGCTCTTTGCTCTTCTCTCCTTTTTTCTCTAATAAGATCAAAGGTGTTGCAGGCCATACTCCAGGGAAACTCCCCTGACACAGAGTCTGGACTGTGATTGGGTAAAAGAGTTGCATCCCAGGTCTTACAAGAATCAGACCCATCATGGGGGGGGGGGGGGAACACTCATTACATAACTGCCACATTACATTATTATTATTACTATCAAACCAGAGTATCATGGCCCAGCCAAGTCGGCATATATTTCGGAGTGGATACAATTTCAGTTCCTGACAGCACTTATAAGGCATACTTAAACGATGAAATCAGCAGACCTAACGCGGCTTAATGGTCTCACTTAAGATGATCTGGCTGGACTGAGAGAGTCCAATCACCTGACTCACCCTTTTAATATGGAACTGAAGCCCCTCCCGGAGGTCACCTTTCAGAGAGATAATAGATTGGCTTATAAAATAAACAGTCACACCCGTGAGGAATGTGCTGCTTAGAACAATCAAACTAGCCCGACCAAACAGGCAACATTTGCCCAAAAGCACGATGAAAAGGCCAGGAGGGGTAGGGAGACTGGAGCGATGAAGAGGAAAGGGTGGCAATGGGGAGAATGTTGACACATTGTGGGAACAGTGACAAATGTCACAGAACTAGTTGTATATGAACAGAATGGGAAACTAATCTGCTGTGTAAACTTTTCCCTAAAACACATTATGTTCAAAAGAAAAGACATGTGTGGGCAGGCTTCCCCACCTCTTCCTGCTCCCCTGCCCCCACTTGTCATCACCCATGGAGGAGAGCCACTTCTTACGTATCTTCGTGCTTGGGGGGGGGGGGGTCCTGCAATGATTGAAAAGACTCAGCTCTCTTTTTGCCCATGGGGTGATAATACTGGGGAGCTGGGCCCTCTGCTACCAAAGTGCAGATAGGCCAAGCTGGGGATTCAGGCATCCTGAGTGGCTGCTGCTGTGCCCCGGGGCCTTCCGAGACCAAGCAGCTGAGCTCGCTGTCTGGGGGATGACGTCTTGCTTTCACACTGATCCCACGTGGCTCCCACCGTTCTATGAAGGCTGCAGATGGAACATGCGGCCGGACAGGTCTGAATAGAGGACCATGTTTGATTCAGAAAAAGACCAGAGAAAAGGTCATCTAATAAGGCTTTCCTCTTCAACTGTGGAGCCAAGAGTTCGAGTACCCTTTGGTTTTGCTCCCTCTTCCCATCAGAGGAGGAAGACAACTACTTCAGGCTGAGTCAAGATTCGTAGTGCACTAACTTTATGGCCTTTGCACCAGTACGAGCCCTAACTGCAAGGCCAGCCGTGGCAAAAACACCAGCCTCTCGCTCCTCTGGAGAAAGAAGGGACGTTGGCCTCCCAGGAAGTCACTGTGGGAACCCACAGGGACGTTCTAGCCTGTTTGATCGGGTCCCTGGGAGTCAGCACTGACTCCGTAACAGTGTTTGTTGTTTTTGTTTGTTTGTTTGGGGTGGTGGGTGGGGGGTGTTATTATTTATACCAGTGTGGGCTTCATTTTGTTCTCACTTCCAATGGAGGGCAGGTGGCTTAGGTCAGGCTTCAGGGTTCTAGGTCCCCGGCGATGGCTCATGATGGACAGAAATAAAATGATCTAACTGGAGTTAAAGCAACAAATGCACAGGTGCAATTATTGTGTTTTGTTCTAATTCCCAATTACCAGAGTACTAGCAACTGTAATCAATGCCTTCGTGACCATGGCTTTTACCTTACCATACAAAGATTTTCAGAAGTAACATTTCTAACTGTTGGCAGAGGTGAAGGAGGGCACCATTCACTTCTGGAAATGTCACCAAGACAGGCATGGCTGCATGATCCTGATGTCAGCGTACCATCTGTGGACGGCGCCCTGGTGGCACAGGGGTTACGCAATGCGCTGCTAACTGCAACATCAGCAGTTTGAAGCCACCAGCAGCCCTGCTGGAGAATGAACTATAGATTTGGACCCTCAAAGGGACACTGCAAGTCAGCATCTCCTTGATGGCAGTGAGGGAGGGAGTGACCATGAGGATGTGGGAGAAGGAACAGCTCTGCCCCCCATCCCAATAAATTAATTAATCAATACATTAATTAATCAAGTCACTGAATACTCAGAGAAGCCCATTTCTCCTCTGACATATATGAGGGACACCAAGAGTTAAAACTGCATGATAGCAACTTGTTTTAAAGAAAAAAAAAACAACAAACAGGAATTGGAACCACCTAATAATGGAGCAAGTGCCCTAGCGGCACAGAAGTGCCCTAGCAGCATAGAAATTGTGCATCGGGCTGCTGACTGCAAAGTCAAGATTTCACAAGCCTCAGCTGCTCCTTGGGGGAAGACGAGGCTTTCTTTCTTTCTCCTCCTGTACAGAGTTCCCGGCCTTGGGAAGCCATGGGAGCAACTCTACCCCGGTGCTTTGGGGTGGCTGTGAGATAGACTCCATTCGATGGCAGTGAGTCTGCCTGGGAATCATGAGGTAGCTTCTTCCTAGCGAGTGAGCACTCTGTCTCCGGAAAGGCTCATGGGGAAGGCAGACTTCACTTCAAGAAAGAGAACTCTCTCTTCTAATTCCAAGTCACTAGGTTTGTGGGCAGATGCTCAAAAGTGATTATAAATAGTTATGTAATCTGGAAAAATATTTACTTCCAATTCCCCTCATTTTCTCTTAGATACCTACATGGGGGATGTTGGCAAGGGAGGCAAGACAAGGAAAGAACGGAGGAGGAGGAAAAGATAAAAGGGAATTTAGACAATTAATTAACTCCTTCCCTGATTCTGTAAACAGTCATTCAGCTTTGAAGAATTTGGCTTATTCTTCGGCAACTATCTCATCAGAATTATGGGGCAATCTGTAACTAAATTCAAAAGTATGTTTATGAAAAAAAATGTGATTTAGATTTTATGCCATAATATCCTGCTATATGAAAATGCCCTCGTGTAGTATAACCAATAAGATGTATGTTTATCCTACGCTCTCTGGTATCTGGTAACTTCAAACAGCAGGGTTATTACCTTAATGTTTAATCTTTCTTTCACCCTCACTTTGGAAGCTATTCATCTCGTGCCTTCAGCTATAGAGAGAGGGAGGGAGACAGCCAGGAGGTGATTGTAAGTGTTAGAAAGGAAGTGTGGTGCTCACATTGATCGTTGATTTTCCTTTCTTGTTTTGAAACTAGTACTTAAGCACTTTTTAGCCGAAGAAGCGAAGGGCACTATGATTAGCGCCCTGTTTCATTGCTCTGATCTCTCAAGGCATCGAAAAGGAGCCCTGGTGGCACAGTGGTTACGCACTTGGCTGCAGCAGCTCGGCGGGTGACAAGACCGGTATTCTGCTCCCATAAAGATGACAGCCCAGAACACCCGATGGGACCATGCTGCTTTGCCACATCCCCCTGGTCAGAGTCCAAAACAGACTCCACAGTTACAACTAACAGCACCCACACTTGGCCAGAGCCTGGACTTCCATCTTCTGGAAGACAGCAGAGAAATGCAAGCAAGAAAGAGAAGGATCCGAAGTTACCGGGCCAGGATAGAGAGACATGCTGAATCTTGCCACTTCAATTATGAGGAGCGGCTGGCTGTGGCTTGATTATCCAATATGCCTTGGAAGAACAAACCTCACCCAACTTAATGGAGTTGTACTTGATACTAGCAGCAATGAATATGGGGAAAACAGTGTCGCTTTGAGGAAAGCACTGGTTCTGTAAGAGTTTCTAAGGCCAGCTATATGGAAAGTGAGGCAAATTGCCCAATGGGTCATTATGTGCAATATAATAATTCCAGCACTTTAGAAATAGAACCTTTTATTCATAGAAACAATAGTATACACATATATGGATAGGAAGGATCAGATCGATTAACTTAACCGAGTTAGTTCTTAATTCTTATATCTAACGATGTTACAATGTGGTCTAGGTCCCAGCTTCTTTAACTGTGGGCAGCTGAATGCGGTGGGAGTCAGGAAAGAGTTGGCCACAGTGAAAGGGTTCTGAATGCACAATGACCAACAGATTCCAAAGCAAATGCCCAAGTCCGAGGAGCCCCTGGCAGGTCTGGTCTGAGTTGCAAATTCCTCAGCAAATAGGGGTCACGAGTGGAAGAAGTTTAAGCAGCTCTGGCCTAGGCCATATGTTCAATCATTCACCCAACAAACTTGTCAGGAACTGCCCCAACGCTGGGGTTACAATGAAGACGCAAACCGACATGACCTCAACTTTTGTCCAAGTTCATTCTGGTAAATGAGACGGGCATTAATTAAAGAATAACAAATGCACAACTGAAAACATATGACCATGTATATGATAAAGTAGGTACTCTAATAAGGAAACTCACATATCAAATACACGTAAGGGAACTTGCGTCTGATTTGGCAAAAGAAGGGGAGGGTGTGTGTTCTAGACAGTGAGCAAAGGGTCCGAGGTAGGACCGCCTGGCACCTTCCCGGAGCACCAAGGCCCAAGAGTGAAGGGAGGAATCATCCCAGAGGAGGCTCCAGGGAAAAGAGGGCACAGATCACGCCCCCTCCTATGTCTTGTTTTGAGATGAACTGTGCTCTTAAGAGCAATAGGAAATCACCGGACGGTAAAAGGGGTTATATCACACATTTCAAGCACAGTCCATCTAATATGAGAATCAAAACTCTCTTAAGTTCTCAATATGGGGACCAGCTTACGAGGAAACGCGGAGGTAAGAGATGAGACATGCCGCTTCTCTAAGATCCCAGCCTTACAATCTCAGTGGGGCAGATCTACATTGTGCTATTCAGTCCGTAAGTGATTTGACAGCCACGGGTGTGCGTTCTTTCTGTCTGCTTGTTTAGATGTACCAACCTCCCCCCTCACCGCCCCCCGCCACGGAACGCCAAACGCACTGGCATCGAGTCAATACTGACTCATACCAACCCTACAGGACAGGGCGGATCTGCCATTGGGAGTTTCCGAGACTAACTGTTCACAGGAACAGAAAGCCCCATCTTTCTCCCGGGGAGCTGCTGACTGTTTCAGACCACTGACCGTGTGGATCAGAACCCAATTTGTAACCACGACACAACCAGGACTTCTTTAAAACTCACAAAGTGTTTTAGAATAAAGCTATGTCCACAGTAAACTCTTTTTGCATGCAAACCATCCATAAACATATTTAAGTGTAATAAAATATTACAGCTTATTGTATATGAAGTCTGCATGCCAATTTTGTGTGACTTGAGCTTGATATGCTTATTTCCACTAATTCCAGTTCTTCGTGCCTTGTTTGTCCCGGGGAAGGTACTTATAAACCGGGGATGATTCTTGAAATTCAAAAGAGTGCAATTCCATGGGTTCGTCTACACCTAAGCGATACATGAATTACTTAACATGGCTCGTCTACACCTAGCCCGTGTGGTTCCCACTGAAGACCCTGCATTTACCCATGGGGCTGGGTAAGACGGTGTGAGCAGACACTGATGGAGTGATGGGACTCGGCTGTGAGTGAGGTCACCGTGACTGCCATCCTCCTGGGTATGACACGAGCCTGCTCAGCAGCAGGAAGTGTGGATTGTAGGCTTCTGTAGTAGCCTACGACTTGGGTGATAGGTCAGAGCAGACATTTATTGTCTCATAATTCTGGAGTTAGACATCTGCAGCAGGACATCTGTCTCATGGGGCCCTTCTGGGGTCTCTCCCGGTGCCTGGAGCAGCTGGCAGCAGTCATTGCTTGGCTTGCAGCTGCAGCTGCCTTCATGGCCACCTGACCATCCTTCCTCTGACTCACCGGCTCTCTGTCTTGCCTTCTCTTTGATAAGAGCACGAGTCGTGTAGGGCTTTGCCCCAGTCTCATGTATGACCTCAGACGTGTTAGCGTGACTAGAAACATCTTCAAAGACCCTATTTCCAAACAGGGACGTGTTGACAAGTATCAGGGTGAGGCCTTCAACACAGAGGGTGTGATTCTGTCTGGAACAGCTGGTTTCTCGGGCACTGATAAGACAGATAAGTTTTGTACGTCTGTTCTGCATCTGGATTTTTTTCAGCTCAGGAAATTGCAAGCAATGTACTTGTACATTAAAACAAAACAAAACACACAAACGAACAAATCTCCAGTCGGAACCCTACAGTACAAAGTAGAACTGCTCCTGTGGGTTCCAAGGCTTAGGGCGGCAGTTCTCAACCTGTGGGTCGCGACCCCTTTGGGGGTTGAATGACCCTTTTATAGGGGTGACCTAAGACCATCGGAAAACACATATTTCCAATGGTCTTAGGAACCGAGACACCGCTCCTCTATCCTTCTTCAGGTGGGTCCGCCCAAACACATACGCCCACATACGAGTACCCAGCATGAAGACTGTTACCCATGCTACACCATGCTTTAAGACAAAATTTCATTTATATGTCATTAGAAATAAATATTTCACAATATATAATTACACATTGGTTTTGTGATTAATCACTATGCTTTAATTATGTTCAATTTGTAACAATGAAAATGCACCCTGCATATCAGATATTTACATTATGATTCATAACAGTAGCAAAATTAGTTATGAAGTAGCAACAAAAATAATTTTATGGTTGGGGGTCACCACAACATGAGGAGCTCTATTAAAGGGTCGCGGCATGAGGAAGGTTGAGAACCACTGCTTTAGGGATTAAAAAGCCTCCTCTTTCTCCTGCAGAGCTGCAGCTGGTTTCAAACTACTGACCTTGTAGTCAGCAGCCCAACACATAACAGACTCTGTGTCTCAGGGCCCTTACATTTGTACACAGGATGCAAAACCAGGTCTATCGCCAAGTCTGTTCTCATAGGATGAAGTTGAACTCCTCCCCAGGGTTTCTGAGGCTGCAAATCTTTACAGGAGCAGAAAGCCTCATCTTTCTCCCAAGGAGCAGCTAGTGTGTTGGAACCGCCAACCTTTTGGTTAGAAGCCCAATGCTTAACTCACTGCAAGGCCAACACTCCTTATGCAGGCCAGAGTGACTATAAAGCCTGTACTCTGAGCACCATGGTCACCCTTATTGCGCTGCGCTATTACAACTTGGGAAGCAAAACAGACAGGAACTTTTATTTCTCCTCACAGGCACGCCAGGGCACATGCCCAGCAGCTGGAAGAGTGACATGAATTTTTGTCACACTTAGATGGCTTCTCCTGTGTGTGTATGTATTGTATGCGTGTACGCATGAGTGTGTGTTTTAAATGTTTATCACTACTTCTCTGCTATGAGTTTTAACCAACTGTGAATAAGTGAAAATATATTAACTACAGCATAGGTATGCTGTGTTTTCACTGTGAACTTTTTGCCACTGTTCAGACTAAGTTTTATAGAAGATTTATTTGTGTTGTGCCACATGCTGTCTGATAAATACTCCTTGATTCACATATGAATTGGTAAGTGTCACCTGCAGGGGGCCCTGGCTGGTGGTGTAATGAGTTGGGTGTGGGGCTGCTCAGGGCATAGTCAGCGGTTCAAACCCTGCAGCCCGCCTGCAGAGGAGAGATGGGGCTTTCTGCTGCCACAAAGATTGGCAGCCTCAGAAACCCACAGCGGTATCTCTGCCCTCAAGTCAGAGAGAGCTGCTAGGAATCGGAATCAATTTGCTGGCATTGAATCAATTTGCTGGCACTAAGTGGTGTCTATACCAGTGGGAGCCCTGGTGGCACTGAGGGGTAAGCCTTAAACGACTCAACACTGGTGGGCTGTGCAAACCTCCCAGCTGCTCCGCGGATGGACAATGAGGGTATCTGCTCCTGCCAAGACTTACAGCCCCAGAAACCCTCTGTAGGGTCACTCTGAGTTGGAAGAGACTCCGTGGCAGTAGTTGGAGCTTCAGTACCAGACAATGCATTAGGTGCTGATGACAGGGAAAGGAGGAGTGGCCACAGCGGCTTTCAACACAGAAAGAGAAATGCAAAGGAGGTCCCATGTAACACTCGGATGTATTACAAGAGTTAGGCAAGGTGGGAGTGAAGAGGGCTGGGGCGTAGTGCTCCATGAGGACCGGTGAGTTCCTCCCACCCCCGATGAGGCCAATTCAACTGGCAGAACGGTCTTCCCACCTCCCCACTTAAAACTGTAAACCACCTCTTTTTACACACCGCCCCTTCCCTTATCCCTCATCCCTGCTTTCTTCTTTTCCTTCTTACTTGTCATCTTTCGACTCTATTTTTACTGTATTTGATTACCTTTTTTTCCCCTTCCCTGAGGTCAGTACTATAGGTACAGGTTCTTATCTGCTTTGTTCACTGCTGAATCCTGAGCCTAGTA
>NW_022103898.1:74243962-74255841 GCF_000313985.2 Echinops telfairi | reverse complement strand
GATGACTGCTGTCACATCAATTCTGGCTCAGAGTGA
This sequence comes from Echinops telfairi, assembly GCF_000313985.2. Taxonomy (NCBI): domain Eukaryota; kingdom Metazoa; phylum Chordata; class Mammalia; order Afrosoricida; family Tenrecidae; genus Echinops; species Echinops telfairi. The sequence goes on along the minus strand of NW_022103898.1, from coordinate 74,255,805 downwards.
TTCTATGGACGGGAGAAGACCTGCTCCTCGGGGTTTCGGAAGCTGTACATCTTTCCAGGACAGACAGTTTCATCTTTCTCCCATAGAGCAGTTGGTGAGTTTGAAACATCAGCTTTGTGGTTAGTAGCCCAATAATAAACCTACTACCGTAAGAGGGTTTGCCCACACAGGTTGTAGTTTGCATTTTGGTTAGGTACCGCCCAGGTGGTTCCGACTCACCGTGACCCTATGTACAACAGCACAAACACCGTGTGGTCCTGCACCAGCCTCACAATTGACCCTGTGCCTGAGCCCATTGTTGCAGCCACTGTGTCAGCCCAGCTTGTGGAGGGTCTTCTTCTGTTTTGCTGCCCCTCTACTTCGCCAAGCAAGACGGCCTTTTCCAGGGACGGTTCACTCTCCTGATAACAAGTCCAGAGTACACGAGGCCAAGTCTGGCCATCCTTAGCTGGAAGAAGGATTCTGGCGGTACTTCTTCTAAGACAGATGTTGTGGACCTTTTGGCAGTCCGTGGTACCTTCAATATCTTTGCCAGCACCCCAATGCAAACGCGTCAGTTCTTCTTCAGTCTCCTTATTCAGCATCCACGTTTCACAGGCATACAGGGCAATTGAAAATATCATGGCTTGGGTTAAGTACACCTTCGTCCTTGCTTTTCAACACTTTTAAGGAGGTCTTGTGTGACAGATTTACCCAGTACAATGTGTCCTTTCATCTCTTGACTGCAGCTTTCATGAGCACTGACTGTGCATCCAAGCGAGACATGGAGAACTTGGTACATGTCCACTGAGAATTGGGTACATGAGCCCTTTCTATGATCAGCAACCACTCAGGGCTCCCTGTCCTTTACCTTCCTCTTTTTCTTCACAATCCCTGCCTCCAACTGAAGTTATCTTTTCTTTGAAAGTTTGTTTCCTCATTTATTTTCTGTCCTCTCAGCAGAATGGAAACTTGCTGCTAAGAAGGAACTCGTTTTGTTCTCTGCTGTGCCCCTAGCACTCAAAACGGAATCTGGTACATGGAAGGACCTGAATGCGTTTCGGTTGCATGGGTGAATGAATGATCATCGCCAACAGAGCTCATGTCCATTGAACGCGCAGTGTACACCAGGAAACTCTTCTGGTCTTGTCTCTCCTGCCCCTCACAACCACTTAATGAGTAGGGCACAGTTCTCATTTTAATTGTATAGCTGAGAAATAGATAGGCACAAGCCCTACCCAAGGGTACAGTTAGCACTTTATACCATGCCATCTGAATTGTCCTGGGTTTTTAATCACGATTCCATTGGCAGGATGGGAGCAGCAGTTGAGAACAGTGATAATCTTCATGTCATGACATCTTTAGGAGACACTGAGAGCTGTCTTCTAACTACAGGTCCCCACCAACCCCGGCCCTCTGGGCACCGTCAGGACACTCTGTGGTGAAGCCACTGCAAGCTTTGTCACCTACAAATCTAGTTAGCCCGCTCCACCTTCAATCTGCTCCCTGGGCTCCCACTGGTAGGGCACCTTTTGGGGTACCCACCAGCAAAGGTGGTCCATACAGACAAAGCCTCTCGGGAAAGGTAACAACATCATCTTGGGAAAAACTTAAGCCTTAGCAGAAAGTGATGGACTTGGATGGCAAACTCTTCCCTTGGGACAAGAAGTAAAGAGAAGAAGGCTTGTGTCATTATGATAAGCTGAACTCTTTCAATAATTCTGGAAATAGTTACACATTATCAGACCAGAATCTACAGGAAAAGTGTGCTAAGATGCCTATTCCTGGACCCTAGCTAAACCCATTGATTTAGAATCTCTAGGGATTGGGGCCAGAGATTCAACATTTCTAATCATTAATCTAGGGACCACTTTGATACTCGCTGACCTAATAAAACCTTTCAACTCTAGGTCATCGGATAAGTGTCTACATGTTGGACAATATTATATAATCCATCAGTACCAAAAAGCCCAATGACACACCCCATCATTGCTAATGAAGTTGGCTCCACATCACAGCAGCCTCACGGGGACAGAGTCAAACTGCCCCATAGCGTTTCCACAGCTGCAATCTTTGTGGAAACACACTGCCTCATCTTTCTCCTGAGAGAGAAGCTAGTGGTTTGAAACCACCTACCTACTGATTGGCAACAAAGCATTGTAACCACCATGCCACCGGAGCGTCTTAAACCCAACTCGCACTACTGAACAACGGAAAAGTCTTCTTTATTCAGCGATCACAGTCTGTAACGCTGAGATCCAAAGTTGTCCTAACCAGGTGTGAAGTCAGAGGTTTCAAAACCACCCAGTGCCAGATCAGCTGGTGCAACACCACTGAAGGCCGTAATCATCCAACCTAAAAAACCAAACCATTGTCTTTGATTCCAATGCACCGCAACTCGTGCGTGTCAGAGCGGACATGGGCACTTCAAGGTTCACCAGTTGATGTTTCAGAAGTCCGTCTCCAGCCCTCTTCCCCAAGGAGCCTTTGAATGAAGAGCTCAGCTTGTTTACTCTCTGTGCCACCAGGGTCTCCTTCTCTACAACTATCACCCCCAGCAATAGCAACACACTGGGGATGCCTGCGCAACAGTTTTCCTCCCAGAGGTATGTAGGTGGCGAGGCTTCTAGAGGTTCATGGAAAATAGAATGAAAAGACAACTGAGGAGCCCTCCTATCGGAGAAACGTAGCATACCTGTTGCCGGCTCACCTGCAAGCTACCCTCTGCATGTAATTCAAAGGCGAGCGGACCTATGGAGGTCTTTTACCTTCTAAACCATCTCTACAAAGGTTCGAAATGAGTTCAAAGCTCCTTACTCATCCCAAGGCTCTGCCTTTTTTAAGTAGTGTTTCCTGATATTATCAAAACTGGTTTCAAACAGAGTTTATCCCTGGACAGGGGCGCCATTTGACCCAATGTTAGTGCACAGTTCAGACAGTAGGGTAAAGACAGTGGGCGATCTGGCCCCCACTGGACCTCGCAGGACCCTCCAGCTGTTGGCAGGAGGAGGGGAAGCGGGTGTCCCACTGAACAGAGCAGTCACACTCTGAAGGCCAGACACCAGGGGGAATACACACTTTTCTTTGACAAAAGTTTTCCAAGTACTGGACTGGTGAACATGAGCCCGTAGAATGCTTTCCTCTAGAGAAAGTTAAAAAAAGAAAGAAAGGGGGGAAAAATCTTGGAAACACAGAGGCCAAGCAGTCCTGAGAACTCCTTTGTAAAATATGGGATTTCGATATGGTGTTACAGCAAGTTTCCGATCTGAGTCACATTATGTGGTTTGATGACTTTTTTCCCCCCTTCTTAATTTCAGAAATGTCGTGAAGGACTGATTTTTCAGTTCTCATTGTTCCCAAGGCACCACGGAAATTACAAGGGCTTTTGAAACAAAGGACCGAGTATGGCAGTGGCCAAAGGCTACGGCAGGGGGAACAAAGCACGTGCTGAGGAAAAGAGGCCGAGGGGCAAATCCTTCAAAGTGTGCCGTCGGTAGGAAGACAAAGGTTCAGTACCCACACTGAATGAGCAGGCCTAGTGCAGAAATTAGTCTCTGCAGATTGTGTGTAATCTAGGTAATAAACCGGGGCTATCATTATATACGATGCACAAAGCGTTCACAGGCCGGATGCCCTGCAACAAATTAAGGGGAAAGATAGAGGGGGTGATGCAGACTGATTTTACACACATGGCACTCGGGAGACTTCAGCACAAACAAAAACAATATGGGGGAAGAGTTCAGATTTCCAAGGTTTCTAACATTCTAGATTTCATTCCAGCTCTCCCATTAGAAAGTACCGTTTTTGAGTGTAAAAGCACTAAGCTATTTATGTTCCACTGAAATTTAAGATTTTCCTACCCCTGCTTACTGCTTCCAGTTCTCGATCCTGCCTAAAAGAAGGCTTGTTCTCTGCCTCCCCACCTCCACCCCAACCCCACTGCACACCAGATTAGAAGGCTCCATGGCAGGCCCTGTCACAGCCAGGCGGCAGGCAATGACCCTCAAAACTCTTGACTGTGCTGATAGAATCTGCCAATACACCCCCGCAAGAGGAGCAGCACCGAGCAGGGCACAGTGCTCCCCGGGATGGAAAAAAGAGCCCACTGGCCAGACAAGAACCATTTGAAAGGTGTGGAAGAAACCCAAAGTGGTATTTCAGTTAGACCCCCAAAGGGTAAGCAAGTTGTGAAAGAGAAAGAAAAGTGGTCATTCATGCTAGCATAAAAATGATTTTTCAACTCGGTGTTTATTTGTCCCGTACCGAGTGCTTTTCCTTTCATTCCTTTTCTGTCTGATCTTTGGAGAAACCACATCAGTATCAAGTGTCACTCCGTTCTTATCCGAACAAGGAGGCAGACAGCGCTGCACCGCTGACTTAGCTGGCCTAGCCCTCAATGAAAACACGCCGCTATAAATCACCAGAGGGGAGCAATTGCGGAGTGATCACTTGAATTAATTGAAGTTTTCCTGAAATGTACTATATAATCTAAACCCTCCCAACACCTTTGCCAGAAGCAACCAACAGTGACCCCCCCACCCCCCACCAAGCTGTTTAAAGGAGGAAAGGATTTTTAACATCAGTGGCTTATGTGTATGTTTTTTAGTTTCTCACGACTAAGGTAGTAAAGTAAACCCCTTCGTTTCAGAAATTAAATCCTGTGCCTTTCAAGTGCTAGCTTTAAATGCCCAAAGCCAAAATCATTCCAAAACTTACCTCCATGGCACCAACATACACACTATCTTGCACTGAATATACAGGAAAATCCCACCCAATTTTAATTTTATTTGAAAACTCCTCCGGGCCACATGACATGCAGTTTTTCTGAATTCAATTGCAACTTCCCATATTGTAACTGTAACTGTACAAACGGAGACCTCGCTTGGTGTTCTGAACCCAGATTGTCAATGCAGGCACCACCTTCAAGAGCAACGCCCAGTGGCTTGCTACCAACTCCCACCTCCCCTGGCAACACGACTGTGGTCACTGTCCATCAAGAGCTCCATAACATCCAATCCACCGAGCACATGCCAACCACTGAGCAATGCTCGGATTTAAATCCCAGCAGACAGATTATAATCCAATAGCTATCTCGACAGACTGAAGGCGGTTGCTCTGAGCCTTAGTGACAGTTCAGCAACGAAGGCAGGTGATAGCATGTGCTACTGTAACAACACCTGAAACGTGGCAAGTGTCCAGGAAGAGGCTGGAGAACAAGCAGAGCAATGTAAAGACTGCTTCTTGGTTCTCTGCTGCAGGGCGTATCACAAGGGTCACAGATTCCATTTATAAGACTCTTACTCCAGCCTGGGCCAGCCTGGTACCCAGGGTCCTTCCAGCAGACATAACATGTGGCATCTGGCCACTAGTCACTTACAAGGAGAGAAGTGTAATGTTTGTGGAGACTGGTCCCAGATTTGGAATGCTCTCCAATTCATTGTTGTTTAGTTTCCTATAAATGCCAAGAAAAGGAGAAGAAAAAAAAGCTGATTAAGTAATTTATAACAATTCATTGAGCTTAAAAATTTAACAAATAAATAAATTTAAAAACAATACATTCAAAGGGACTGCTGAAGTCCAAAGTGTTAAATAATTGATTTTTAATCCACAGGTCCTTTCCAGCTGAATAGTGGGATAGGTCATATATTTGATACAAACCACAAATAGAAGGTAAATGGAACTCACATTTCTCGTAGGTATGGGAGGTGGTTCATGGAGCTTGCTTTGATGAAAGACAATCGGTTGTGGCTTAAGTCCCTAGGAGAAAACACAAATAAAATTACAAGTAGTTTTCTAAAAAGCACTCACAGTGCTTAGCAACATGCAAGACAGAATGGGCCTATGAAATGTCTCTCTCAACACTAGTGACAACCTAAGAAGTAACTGGGCCATTCTGTCCATAAAACCAAATGGCAACAAAAATGCCAAACTCAAAAATACAAACTCTGGGAACAAAATTAGTTTGGGAGACTGGCAGATTCAAATGCTTTAAGCCCACTAACGTTTTAAGAGATGTGTTTTGGCACACGGTGAACAGATCTTTTGTGAACTGGCTGTTTTGCTTCACCTTCCCCACCCCCTTCCATCTCCCCCCTCCCAACTTGATAGGATGAAGTCATGGCTTATGAAAAGTAGCTAATTAGGTAGGTGGCTGAAACTGAAACCTCTGAAGAAACCTCTTTATTATCATAAAATTAGACATCGATGTCTTTATTATGGTCAAACAAAATAGAAATTGCTTTTTACACTTATTTGTTTTCCAGGGTAAGTCTCCAAATATTTAAAGTGTGTGTGTGTGTGTGAAAACAACTTCAGCCCTGTGCTTTCATGAATTCCCTACCTCTCAATATCTGCTAACAAATAATTCCAACCACATCAACCACCTAACAAAGCAAACCCTGCAGGACCTGGGAAGAGGGTTCTGGATTTGTTTTGCCTTTGTTTCCCATCATTCAATGCAGTCTGCTTCACACTTTACTTTAGTAACAATTTTTATAGGATATTCTTGGTGTTTACATTTTTAAACTCCCACTTACGTTAATACTCTCAGGTAGAATCCAGTCATCTCAGCATTTGAGATTCAATTTGGCGAACAAAATGGGGCCAATCTGCTTGGTTACATCCCCTACATGTGTCAGTACATTGAACATGAGCCTTCAAAACGGGGCACATAATGAAAATGAAATGGCCGAATAGCTACTGGAAGCCAAGCTAACAAAACTGCATGGCTTAAAGTTCCTCATCTAATGAGGTTAACCAACCCTGATTACATTCATTCGTCTCTGTTTAAAAATGAAGATGAACTGTCCAAATAACCGATGCTGATTGGAGAAAGACATGAATCACGGGTTAGATATGCAGAAAGGGGAGGGGCAGTGCAGTCACATCCAGAGCTGGGCACAGTGGAGAAGGCACGTCCATTAGTGAACAATTGGAAATCGGAGATCCAGTCTGTCTCCACATTTGGGGGTGGAGAGCAAACCTGGATGTCTCCATTCCATCTAAAACAAAACAAAAAAATCATACAAATCTGCAAAAGGGTTTATTTGAAACATGTTTGCCTAAAGACCTACCAGACAGTAACAGACATGAGTAGATTTGTTCTGGTAGAGTTATAACATGAAGGAGGGGAAAAAAAACCTGGCACAGTCTTTAAACTATAAAAATCCTGCAATTACAGCCACTGCTTTGCATGCACCCCACTCTGGAGCCAGACACTTTCCCTCACAGCCCAGCCCGCGTCCATCTGGAGTTCATCGAGGGAAGCAACCATGAGGCCAACAACGCACGTTAGGTTTCAAACCAAGTCTGTGTGCTCTGAGCCCCACAGGCAGGCACAGAGTCCACAACCGAGGACCAGAGCCTTTCACCTGGGACGGAAGCCTGGCTCCACAGCAGGTCTTCTGGTCCCAACTCTGGCTTAAAGGACACATAACCAGCCTAACAGGGCCTCCCCCCCACCGTCCCCCCATCCCCTCCTGATGGTCGCATGTTTACGACTGGGAACCAATCTGGCATTCATATATAACACAGGTGTTTTCTAACTAGAAAAACTAAAACCACATTCGCCATTGGTAAGGACTGTTTCATACATCGATCTTCTGAGAAATGCTGGAGTGCTGAACTTTTCTCCTCCTCCTCCTCTCCCTTCAACCAGTGATTGGATGAGATCCCCAACAATAGACCTTCACATACGGGGAAACTGCCTTTGGAGAACATTGCAGGAGCCAGTCACTTCTGACCCAGAAGCAGGAGCTGGCAACTTGAAATATCTCAGCCAGTACACTTTTAAAGCAGGTTATATGTTGGAGACAAAGGGGTGGGTGTGGGGGCAGAAACTCCCCTTTAAGTTACTTTTTCTGTTAAATACTTAGCTGTGAAATTTTTAGTGTTCCTAAATTTAGATTTAATACCACCAACGTTTCAGAAAGGATGACTCGCCAGTTAAAAAGGATGCCACATTTTTCTTAAATCCTCCTATCTAGTTAGTACAGCTATCCTGTGAAACACAGTCAAGTTACTCGGCAGTCAAGTTACTTACAGGTTTTCTTAAACCTGTAAGAACAGCAAGCATGTAATAAGGAAGGAAGAGGCTTCTTCTTTAAGAGTTCCATTAATGAACATCTTCCCCAGGATATGTTTTGGGTTGTTGTTTTTATTTGGTAGGGAGGTTAATAAATGAGAAAGGAGCCCTGGTGGCATCAAGGAGTATGCACTGAGTTGCTAACTGCAAGGTCATCAGTTCGAGCACACCAGCACTGAGGGACAAAGATGAGGCTGCTTGTTCCCTGGGAAAGATTTACAGCCTTGGAAACCCACTGGGACCGTCCTACTCTGCTCTATGGGGTCACCAGGAGTCGGAATCGACTTGCTAGCAGTGAGTTTGGTTTGGGGTTTTAATAAATGAGAAAGGTGGAGAGGTAGGGAGGTGTTCACTATGAATCCAGAACTCAGTGGGCCACATGCTTGAAAGTCTAACTCTCTGTAGGGAAGAGAGAAGTTTCTCTCTGTCTCTCTCTTCCTGCATATTAGCAAGAGAATAAATATATGGGAAAATAATTAATTTACGGCAATTGGTTCCAGCTATCATTTTCTTCCTCTTAGCATTTGGAAATCTGATTTCCCAGTCAATTTTTAAAATGCAAATCCAGCACAGCTTCTTAATCAATCCCACAGGGGCCTGCAGAGCTGCTAATTCAGCAGAAATCTGGGCGGCTGAAAAACAAAAAGCCAGACTGTAGCTGTTTTAAGACACTGATCCAAAGTGACTCATAAATCAGCCTGCTATGTTCAAGTTTTAGTCTGGAAAATACAGAAAAGCAGCTGTGAAAACCATAAGGACTATTGCCCCCCCACCCCGCCAACCCCGCCCCCCCATCCCCACCCCCACACCCTAGACCTGGTGCAGCCCCAAAGATTTAGAACAAGCCAACCCTGAAAAAGTCACACCAACCAGCAGAGACTCCCTTTCGGACTTTCGTCTGAGCCTTGTTGCGAACTCAAAACATCTCTCGGTGATAAGGTAAATCATTCTGAAATCCCACTGAGAAAGTTAATAACGCTCCAAGGGCTCACTGGCAACGGATCAATTTCCCCCTCTTTTGGCTAAGTACCACACATTCCAGACAGCCCTCCTCTTCAGGTTCAAAACTCTTTGTAAGCACAAACTCTAGATGTAAACGCAAGTCGAGCTTTAACAGCAGTTAGACTCAATGCTGCTTCAAATAGTTCCGGTGTGAAGAGCCACTTTCATGCAAGTATTACAGGCTGCTTGATGCAAGGCGGAGCACCACGTGCAGCACTGCTATTTTACAGCTCAAACAATTCGACTTCTCCCTGTGGGCCCAGCTGGCAATAAATGATAGCCGAATAAAAGGAAAAGAAAAATGCATGCACACACATCACCACAAACAGAGGTAGATTTTTTTTTACTTGCAAATTCAACAAGTGGTGAAACCCATGAAGCCAAAGATACACATTAATGTTTGTCTGAAACTTCTCCCAAGAAAAACTTTTACTATTTTAATTACCCAAGGAAAAGCATGGGAGAGAGGGAGGGAGGGGGAGGGTAACATGCATTTCTACACTGTATTTTGAACTCTGAAACAAAGATTCTACTTAAAAGCTTGCCTGATTATGTAAAGCTTAAGTAGTACTATCTTAAGCCTGCTGTTCCAAATACCAAGCAACAGGGAAGGTAAAGCCCAATTTATATGTCTTTCTGCACTTTTAAAAGGTGGAGGAGAGGAGACTTCTCATGCTTTAGGCACAGACAAAAGAAACATTTACAATGAAGAATTTAGGAAGGTTTGGTAACACCAAAATGGCTAAAAGTCCCAGAAGGGCAAGAAAGACAGAGCTGCCCAATGAGTGATCACAGCGGGGTTTCTGACAACAGACCTAGTGCTTATTTATACAAGTGGAACTTATTTTCACATACATTTAAGGAATGTGGACTTGCATTGAGACAATTTACTGCTGGCGGAAATGTAATTAAAGACTGTGCTAACCAAATCAACTGTAATTTGTTTTTAGTGTGCCACCAAATTATCTGTAAAACAAAATCCTAATTAGGTCAGCTACTTTTAAAGACAATGTTTAAATAGGTATTGAACCCCTTTTGGTTTAACTCAGCATCTAATCAAGAGCAATACAGTTATTTTTTTAAGACATCTAAATTCACACACACAAAACATATAAATATAAAAATGCACTGTACGCTAAAAGGATCCAACAGACCACAGGAGAGTGAGAAACTACTGAAAGCAAGTTCGATCTGGTGGAAGACCCAACCATACCTACACTCACCCCAGGAAGCTTGATACTCATTGGCTTTTTCTCATCCCCGCATTATTCAAAGGTGTTCACCTCCAGTCATTCAAATGTTCAGTTCCATATGTTGTCAATAGAGCTATTCATGTTTCCTGAATAAGGCACCATGACCTCCACAAGAGGCAATTGAACAGAATTAGTCACAACTAATTGAAAGTCTTCCTGCTTTAGGTTAAAGCCCTTATCTGTTTCTTCAGTTGTAATAAAAAACCAACTAAGACATGCCCATGATAAGAGATTAAATATCAATCCAATCCTCTGTAATTGTGCTTTTTTTCTTATAACCTAAACCAGAGTTTGCTTAACACACACACACACACACACACACACACACACACACACATACATGCATGCACGAACCAAAGAATATGTTGTTTGACACCAAATCCAACCCTCATGAATAAAGGGCTTTAGATTAGCACAATGAGGTAAAACGTTTGTGTCCTAATCTTAAATTCCCTGGCCAACCTTCTACTGCTCTTAGGAGTGTTTAAGAACTAGAATTACCAAGGCAATTGTTAGGCCCAAACCGAACACACTTTCTTTTGAATGGGAAAACTATTGATTTTTATGGGGCAAATTTTGGATGGCTTGTGTTTGACATCGAGTATGGGGACTGTTGGAGAACGAGGAAGGAGAAACAGTAGCAAATAATCATGTCCAACGAAACTACATTTGCTTCCTGTTCTTCCATGCAGACTTTCAGACTTCACAGACTCCTCGAACTTGCACAACATAAAAGCATTCAGACTCTCCACCACGAAACCGTCTGGGCACACTGAGGAGCTACAGAAATCGCACCCTTGGTTGTGAAAAAGTTGTTTCTTCCTTTCCTTACCTTCTGCTCAGTCTGACCAAGCACTTAGGGAAGGAGGCTGAGTTACACTGTGGTCCAGTAGGACCAGGGGAAGTAATGCTAATTCTTTTTTTTTAAAAATCATTTTATTGGGGGCTCTTACAACTCTCATCACAACCCCTACGTCCATCCATGGTGTCAAGCACATTGGGACATTTGTTGCCATCATCAGTCTCAAAACATAAGTCTGCTTTTGCAAAATTACACACAGGGGAAACAACAAAAGGACGGCGACCTAAGCTTGTCCAGAAGGTAAACTCTGGGCTTGGAGGCGGTGCACGCAGTCCCTGCCTGGGCCGAAGAGAAGGGCTCAAAGCAGCTAGAAGCTAACGTTGAGCGAACTGCGAGTGAACGATGGTCACCCGCAGGTTGCTGCCTCTTGGCCCGACACCTGGCAAGGGGGCAGATTCGAACCCCTAGCCCGACCTTAGCCGCCGGCCCTGGTTCGGGCCCCTTTGGAGTCGTCAGTGGCCTCCTCCTTGCCCTGGGCAAACTCATCGCTCCAGGCATGCGTGTTCGAGGCCCCCAAGGCTCCTTTTCCAGGCCCACGGCCGCGCTGCTCCGGCGTGGACCCGGCGAGCCTGCCCTGGCAGAGGGTCCCGTGGCCCAGCCACCAGCGCCCGCGCGATGCGCCCGCCCCGGCGCAGTCCCCGAAGTCCCCGGGGAGGATACTTAC
>NW_022103898.1:74232584-74243491 GCF_000313985.2 Echinops telfairi | reverse complement strand
CGCCCCAGAGTCCCTCCTGGCCGGACCCGCAGCAGAAACTTGGTCGCCTCCTCCCCGCCTGGGCGCGCCGAGTCCGGGGCCACGGGATGGCGGGGCGGGGCTGCCCGCGCGGCCACGTGACAATAACAAGGCGGCGGGCAGCCCGGGAGAAAGTGGAGCCGAGATTGGAGGACATTCGGAGTTGCGTGCTCCAGCCTCTCGCTTCGCCTGCAGCCTCCGGCGGGTCCGGAGCAGCACGTATCCGATGAAGGCGAAGGGCCGGGGGGAGCGCCTAGGTCCGAAGTGAGCACCCACGGGCCCGCGCTCAGGGCCGGAGGTGTTGAGAGGGACGCTCCCAGTTAGGCTGCCTGTTAGCAAGAAACTTTTCAATTGCAGATGCAAAGGAATGGATGGATTAGCCTACTCTCCAAATAGTAAACACACTGTGGTTGCAAAGAAGAAATGTTTCTTTTACCCTCCATGCTGGATGTGAAACATTCAACATAAAAACAGAAACATAAAAAACGAGAGAAGACTAAAGGTATTGAAATCTGTCGACGGATGGATAAATAGCCATAGTAAACTGAGCGGAGCTGGCGGGGGTGGGGTGGGGGGAGTAGAAAACGCCCCTCTAAGAAACTATGATGGCAATCACCCATTCCGTACCATAACAGATAATAAAAGTAGAATCCTATTTCCAAGTAAATGAAAAGGAGCCTTGGAGGGACAATTCATGCATGCACCATCACTGTTTGGGTTTGGAATAGGGGTAAATCCTGATTGAAAATGCTACCTGGCTAAAAGTACTCCCTACACCTCATCATTAGAGGGGCGATTTAGGCTTACAGAAGTCCCCGTCAAGTCTGCGCCTGGACTTCCCCCTTTTTCCTCCAGGCCCGGAAGGAGATGCAGAAAACGTAACCAATTGGTGGGAAAAGTGAGCCTTTGAAGCCCTCGCTTGCATACATATTATTTCCTGCCAAGTATCTGTCATACTTGGGGTTGCCCAATCCGCCCGTTTTTGAGGAGTGGAGATGGTTTATGGAGGTGAGACTTTAACCCTGACTCTCAAGCCCATTGATTTCCACTGTCGCAAATCACCTCTGTAAGCCACTTCTGCCGGGACTCGCTTTGAAGTGGAAGTACTTACTTCAGAATGATTTACCCTCCTCCTCTTTCCAGCTGTCATTAGCATAAAGGCTACCATCATTTTGTACATGCATTTCTTACACAGTTTAGGTGACACACCGTTTGGAAGGATATAGAAGGATGGTACTTCTCTTTAACATGATCATTTTGCCTGCTTGGTAGTGATGGAAACTACCACATGGTCATCCTGTGTCCATTTTCGCATGTCTGCCTGTTTCGTTTTAGGAAAATCCGACTTGTCGCTGGGTGCCCTCCGGTCAGTGCTGACTCTCTCTTAGTGACCCTGCATGACAGAGTAGAGATGCAGGGGAGAGTGTCCCAGGCGGTCATCTCTATGGGGTCAATCCTCCTTGCCATGGAGTCTTTCACGATTACAACGTGCGGCGTGAACTTTTCTTCTTCTGGTCGTTCAACTTGAGAAACGCTGAGTCTGGCTTCCCTGTCTGTTCCTAAAGGGAAGAGGTGGAGACTGAGCTGGGGCTGGCCCAAGTCATAGTCTGCTTAATCACCTCATACATATTAAACGCTGCACCCTGGGTGAATAAGGGAGACCGAGAAACAACGATGCATTTGAATGATGCTGTCGGTGAAGAAGAGTGATTGCACCACAGAGTGACCGGAGGGTAAACATACCTTCTTGGTCTCCCTTCTTTGGGGCGTGTCATGGAGAGGGAGCAGGTCCTGGAGAAGGGTCCGTGGAAAGCAAGGAAGCCCTCCACAGAATGGCTTGACACAATGGCTGTGACAATGGACTCAAGTTTAACAATGATTGTGAAAACGCAGAGGAGGAGCTTGCAGTGTTCTTTTGTTTCATTTGCCTTTTCCTTTCTGCTGTATATAGAGCATCGGTGCATCAGAACTAGCTCAATGTTACCTAACAATGACCATATTTCTGGTAGCAGACAGCCAGGCCTGCTACAGAGTGACTACATTTTGTTTGGTGGCTGAATGCTTAATCATGGCACCACTGGGGTTATTCAAAGTAGGTTTCGTGTGTTGGGATTTTAAAATAAAATACTACTATGAGGAAGTATGGTGGCATGAGTATGCGGCCTGGTCAGTTAGACATCAACACATGATAGAATCAGAAGTCTGTTCTCCTTTGGGGGAAGTTTGACTCATTTTCTCCTAATTGACTTAGAGTCAATTACACTTCATCACATGCCCATAAGAGTAGAACTGTGTGCTCCATGGGGGTTTTCAATGGTTGGCACTTTTCAGAAGGGCAAAGCCTGCCCTTTCTTCTGGACGCACCTCTGGGTAGACATGAACCCCCAGCCTTTGGGTTAGCAGCTGAGCACCTTGACCCTTTCCACTCTTTGCATCACTTCCACTGCACTCTCCTCATTTTATCTTCTTCCATGAATTCCATTTACACCTACAGTGAACCCTTGCCACTTCGCGCTTCGACTTCCGCGGCTTCACTCTATCGCGGTTTTTGCGTAACAGCGCATGCTCTGTCATTACTGCCACTGATTGGCTCATACTGTACACGCTTGATGCCATAAATAATATAATAAATAATAAATGATAATTGTAACGTCCAAAATGTTTTACTGTATTTTCCCTTTAATAAATTGGGTAATACGAGTGTAATGGTGACTAAAGGGTGTTTTTTCATGTCCTCTATGCTCTAACTACGAAAATATTTGATTTACAAATAAGAAATCCTACTTCGCGGAATTTCATTTATCACGGTAGGGTCTAGAACCGATTAACCGCGATAAACGAGGGTTCACTGTATATGCTGATATTTATCACAATGATATTTCCAGTCCAGATCTTTCGCCAAAGCTATAGACTCTTATATTCCACTCCTCACCAAGCCGGCTGGCTGCCATCCAGTCATATCTGACCCAGGGGACTATGCATGGAATGTCTAAGGCTGTGAATCTCTACGGAAGCAGATAGCCTCAGCTTTCTGCTAAGGAATGGCTGGTGGGTTAGAATCACCGAACTGGCCATTAGCAATCCAGTGCTTACCCACCAGCACCACCAACGACCCCACCACACCGAAAAACCACATTCTCTGCCACTCAGTCCTTTCTGATTCTTAGTGGCCTGGGAGGACAAAGGAGAACTGCCACTGTGGGGCTTCTCCCAGGAAGAACTGGTGGGCTCAAACTGCTGACCTTATGGTTAGCAGCCCTACATATAGTCCATTAAGGGCTCTTCCCATCTGTGCACCAAGCCAAAAACGAAACTCATTGCCATCAAGTCAGTTCTGATTCATTGCATCTCAAATTGCATATTCAAATGTAACAGCTGAAGTTAAACTCACCCCCACGAGCCTTACTCCTCTTCCTCCTACATTCACTAACTCACAGAAGGATACCTCCGTCCATCCAGTTGACTGTATCTGAAACCTGAAAGTCATCTTTGACGTGTCTCTCATTTTCACCCCCAATACAATCAATTAGCAAGTCCTACATGCATTAGCTCCTAAGTGCATCTTCTATCTTCATAGACATCATGCAAATTCAGACCCCCATCACCTCTCGCTTGCACCACAGCCTTCTTCCTATCGGACGGTTCAGGCTTTTTAATCTACATTGCAGTCAAGTGATACTCTGAAAGCTCAAATCTTTGTGACACAATTGTAAATACCTTTCTGGGGTTTTCATTATCCTTGGAATACATTTCAAATTCTTTTTTTTTTTTGTTTATATATTTTTAAAAATAATTTTATTGGGGGCTTGTACAACTTTTATCACAATCCATACATAAATCTACTGTGTCAAGTACATTTGTTGCCATCATCATTCTGAAAACATTTGCTTTCTACTTGATATCAGCTCCTCCTTGTTCATTTCAAATTCTTAAATGTGTCTTTTGTAGCTTTTTCTGTGTTTGACTTCTACTTACCTCTCTGTAGCACGTGTTAGTTTATTATCTCCTTACTCCAGCGTGAGCCCTGGCGCCACGGACCACACAATGACTGTGAACTACAAGGTCAGGGGACCCACCCGCTGCTCCTGGAGAGGAAGATGAGACCGTCTGCTCCATAAAGAGTTCAAGTCTTAGAAGAGCCTTGGGCTTGTATTTGGTTTCTTAATTCTATTACCTACTTGCAATTCCCTCTCCGTGCTGTGCCCTTTGCTCATGATGAATCCATATCACTTTTTGCCCACTTTTGCTAAATTCACTTTCGTGTATTTAGCACCCTTCTTTGGAGAAGGTTTTCTCTCTTGCTTTATTTAGCTCACCTCCCAGTGCACATCCAGGCCATTGGGAGAGGATGGATTTGATCACGTGGATCATCAGTTTTCTAGGTCCGGCTGAAATTTCCCTATCACCACACATCCCATATCAGCTCTGTGCTGTTCACTCGTGTGCCTTTGACTGGATTCTGACTCTTGTGTGACCCCATGTGTTCCCAAGGAGAAATGAGCTCCATGGGCTTTTCTTGGGGGTTCATCTTTATGGAGGCAGATTGCCAGACATTGTCTCCTAAGGTCCTGGTGAATGGATTTGAACCACCCACAAATACATGTGTACCAGTCAGGGAGCTTAATGTTATTAAAGCCATTTAAAATTTCATGACCTCTGGTTCTCAGTCTGTAAGATAGGATGCAATCAAAATTCCCTTATATGAATTCCATTTATCAGCTCACTGGATAAGCTGTCCAGTATCCCTGGGGGTGCAGACGTCAAACTGTGAAGCTGTTAATTGGAAGGTCAGAGGTTTGAACCTGCCAGCCACTCTGCAGGAGGGAGATGTGGTAGTCTGCTTCAATAAAGATTGCAGTTTGGAATCCCTATAGGGTAGTTCTAGTCATTCCTACAGGGTTACTGTGGGTTTGGTTTTTTGGGTCACACTCTGTTGCCTCTTATGACCTCCTGACTGATGCTCATAACTAGCTGAATACTACAGGCTAACTGGCCACTCACTAGTCCACTTTTGCAAGTATGCTTCCCCCAGTCATGGCTGATCCACAGTAGTGTCAGCCCTATTTATTTCTACACTTACACACTGAATCCAATATTGTATAAAGTAACGGAATACAAGTGCAACAAGAAAACTTCATTTCTACAGTGATGAATTTGAAGCTTAGGGAAGATTCTCTAAAGGCGATCCCTAGCATCGAATGCTATGGAATTAGAGGAGCCTTGAGGGAGCGAAGGCAGAGGGTGAAGTTCTCAGCTGCTAACCCAGATGCTGTAGTTCAAAGCCACCGAGCAGCTCTAGGGGAGAAAGATCCAGCCCATGACCTGCTTCCATCAAGATTACAGCCAGAAAAGCCTACTGGTCTGTTCTACTTGGTCACGTGGTGTCTCTACGAGGCAGAATGAGCTCTACTGTAACTGCAAATGGAACCAGATTGCTGTGCAACACTTGAGAGGCAAGTCGACTTATAAACCTGCAGGAAGTTTCTGCACAGGTTCCCCTGCACGTGTTTTGGAGTCGGGTCCGCTGTCAAGTAACTGGGAAGCAGTGAGCATAGGAGGTGTGGCAGGTGTGGTGTTGCTTCCTCAGAACTTCACAAAGTTGTTCAGAGAACAAAAGAGAAAGACACGGAGAGGATGCAGCAGAAGTATGGTTCTGTCCCAACTTCATGTGCCCACACCCCTTCAGTCAATACCAAGAAACCAACCTCACCGCCATGGAATCCATGCCAATTCACAGCAACCCTGCAAGACAGAAGTGCCTCTGTGGGTTTCCAAGACTCTTTCTGGGGCTGGAAAGCCCTGTCTTTCTCTCGAAGATGTTGGTGGTTTCTAACTGCTGACTTTGCAGTTAGCAAGTCAATGCATAACCACTGCCCCACCAGAGCAGAAAGCAGGAATTGGTCCTACCTGGGAAAGTTTAAATCAATGAAATATCATCACTGAGCTTTGCCTGTAAACACTACTTGAGCCAGTAACCAGCTTTATTCTCTTGAAAACCTGCCTCCTTAAATTTCCAAGTCATCAACCACAGGGTCAGAGATAACCCCCCACCCTGAACCCAGCCCCCATCCCAGGTGTCTACTTGGGTAGAAGAAGAGGGGATGAGTGAATATCTTTACAGCCATGTGCTGCTGCTTTTCAGAATAAGTAGAAAGTACGATTGAAGCAGAACTGGTAACTAGTCATCTGTGGTAACTAGAACTGTGTCCACAGGGTTTGTTTCAATGGCTGCTTGGTCAGAAGTAGATCTCTAAACCTTCCTTTCAAGGCACCTCCAGGTGAACTTGAACCTCCAAACTTTCAGCATCCAAGTGTGAAGCATTACACCATGTAGGGACTCCAAATCTGGAATGGTGCTCTTAGGGCTGTGTGGGGCAGCAAGAGACCCCCAATTGCAAAATTGGGGCTTAGAATTTACATTCCAATACGGTTGTCAGATGCTGTCTGTAGCTGTGCTGTTGTGTGTCGTGGAGCACTTATCTCTTCTTAGTGACCCTCTAGAACGACCGAACTGTCTCCGTGGAGTCTCTCAGCTGTCTTCTTCATGGGAGCAGATCTCGAGGTCTTTTCTCCCACTGGGCCTCTGGTGGCTTCAAATCACCTACCTTTCAGACAGCAGCCTCCCTGTTTGAACTCTCCATCTCCAGGGCTTCTTCTCCCTTACTTAGAGGGACTGGTGGGAGGAGTGGAACACAGACGCCTATTTCATCTCCCAGAATCTACACGAGTAGCAGTGGATCCAGACCCAGGAGCAACCAAAATGTGTCACAGGACTTTCTCATGCACACACATAGAGCATAGTGGTTTCAAATGCGGATTCTCCTTTCTTCTAATGTCTCACACATAAGAATGTCCTGTGAGGTAGTCAGATGCATTTTGACAAGAGATTTTTTTTTTTTTTAGCATCGGAATTAAAATTAGGTAAGGCGTTAGTTTTACAGCCCCTGATAACACTGGTTAATCAGGTAGTTAAAAATCAACTTTGCTTAGGAAGTCACTTAAATCACACCAGTTTCTCATTTAGAACTCTGTCCCAGTGAATGACATGCCCCTCCACCCCCCACCCCTGCCCTACATTTTCAAAATAGCCTCCTTCCACCCGTTTGGCCTTTAGGATAGCCCAGCCCTCCTGTGTTTTTCTCACATCCCTTGTTTTTGTCTCCCCTCCGGCAAGTGTGAGACTTTCTTATCTTGAGCACTGGCAAGGGCAATGGCTCACAGATAAAAAGTAATAGAGGTGCTAAGCTGTCGGTTTTAACATCCAAGGACAAGAAAGCAAGCTAAACACTCAGTACTTGCTTTATCACTACAATGAATGACTCGGTTTGTGTAAGTGTGAACTGTGAAAAGGGAAGAAAGATAAGGAGAAGGAGCCAGAGGAGCATAAAATCCCCCGATAATGTTGCCCAGAGCAAATGCAGTGGTGTTTAATAACCTACGGATATCTTTCCCCATTCAGTAAGGTGTTTCCGAAGAAACAGATAACCCCATACACACACACACACACACACACACACACACAGGTTCACTAGGAGAGCAGCAGAACAGACTTTTTATAAAACCCCTGCTATGAACATGTCTCCACTCTCCAGAACAATATTTAGAAAAATGAAGAGCGCCTCCCATCTGTTTCTCTCATGTTGGCCAACTGTGAGACATTGCGTGGAATGGAAACAGTGTTTATCTGAACATTCACTTAACCCCAAATTAAACATATGCGATCTGGTATTTTATTCATGTCTCAAGCCACTCTCTAGCAATAATTTAGGCTCTGAGGAAAAGCTATACTATCAGGAAAAAAAGGGAAACAAGGGAGGAAAAACCCTGGAAATCTCGGGGATTACTTGGTAACCTGGAAGTGGTGGTGAAGGCTGAGTGAAGGCTAAGGGTGCGTGGTTATGGTATAGTGACTAACACATTGGGCTGCTAACCCCAAGGTCAGCAGTTTAAAGCCACCGGCCACCTCTGTGGGAAACAAGGTGAGGCTTTCTACTCCCCTAAGGAGGTACAGACTCAGGAAACCACAGGGGCAGTTCAACGCTGTCAATGGCCGTGAGTTTGGCTTGTGGGTCTCTAGCAGTAGAGATTTTCAGTGTCTCCTCGTCTTCCAGGCCCACCTCCTCGTTTTTCTCCAGTCTGCAGCAATAGTGGGACCTCACTAGAAACCTCAACAAAAAGGTCTCTAAGGTGGAGACCCAAAGCCAATCTGTAGGTAACTGGACACCCCCTTACAGAAGGGTGGTGGGGAGGAGATGAGCCAGTCAGGGTGCAGGGTAACAACGATGAAACTACAACTTTCCTCTAGTTCTTAAATGCTCCCTCACCGCCCCCCACTATGATGATCCCAATTCTGCCTTACAATCCGGCTAGACAAAGGATGTACACTGATACAGATAGGAAACACAGGGAATCCCTTCAGGACCAGTGGTGTGAGTGGCGATACTGGGAGGGTAGAGGGAGTGTGGGTTGGAAAGGGGGAACCGATTACAAGGATCTACATATAACCTCCTCCCTAGGGGATGGACAACAGAAAAGTGGGTGAAGGGAGATGTCCGACAGTGTAAGATATGACAAAATAATAATAATTTATAAATTATCAAGGGTTCATGAGGGTAGGGGAAGCGGGGAGGGAGGGGGAAATGAGGAGCTTATACCAAGGGCTCAAGTAGAAAGCAAATGTTTTGCGAATGATGATGGCAACAAATGTCCAAATGTGCTTGACACAATGGATGGATGTATGGATTGTTATAAGAATTGTGTGAGCCCCCCAATAAAATCATTTTTTTAAAAAAAGGTCTCTAAGTTATTGGCAGGTATGAAGAAGTGTGCTCTGGGCACCACTGGATGGGGAAGCTGTTGAGCAGTTTCTATTAACCCATTAAGACCATCGATCTCCTACCTCAAGCATGGTAGGCAAGACAAGGGGGAAGTATTTGCTCTTCTTCCCCTACAAGTTCAGGGGGCCATCAGATAAGGAAGAGAATGACATTTTGAAGCACCACAAATGTGAAAGATACCTGATTCAGGCAGCTAGACAAGCGGCCAGAAGAAGGCTTCTGTTTAAGTGTCACTGCCATTAATGGCTATTCATTTCGAAATTGGGGTGGAGGGGCAATGCAGCATGCGACTTGACGTTTGCCCTTGAACATTGAAACTGGGCTGCACAATTTTAGAGATGCTCCTGCGCTCTCCTTACTCTCTCTATGCCTCTGCCTCACTCCTCACATGCTCAGGGATTTCTTGTAGAGGAAGCAGTGGTCTAAAGTTTCAAAGTGAGGCTCACAGACCTCCTTGGGCCAGTCCTATAACGTTGACTTCCTTAACAACTCCATGTTCCACTTTCCAGATCTACAAAATGAAGCCAGGAATGACAAATTACCACATGGACACAGTTTGTAACTTGGAAATCACATACTCGTATAAATTCCAGTTGCTATTATTTGACCCTCGAATTGCTATTTTCTTTTTCTTCTTTAGGGAATTAACTACAGAAACATTTTGTTTTCTGTGAATACTGACAAGGGGAATGTTGAATTAAGTACAACCTCAATGATTACTCCTAAATAAAATATTTAATTTAAAAACGGAAAACAAAACATAAAGCATTTTGTAACCTTAATGTATGAGGCCCTAAATCTACATCTGATGACAGCAGACGGTGTATTTCTTATATTTTTAGTAGGAATTTTTTTAATGCCATCTCAAGAAGTTACTGCCTAACTCAGTTTGCTGTGATTGATGCCAGGAGGTTGGAAAGCATCATCTGGCATATTCACTAAAATGACTCATATCGTCCTCCTGGGGATGCTTCTGCAGGAGGGTTTTTTTTTCCTCTGTCCCCCTTTTTGGAAGACCAGTCAGTCTATATACTATTCTGATAATTAATTTACATTTCTAAACCACATGAGTTCTTATAACTTTGTTATGTATTGCTTTTATTTATAGTTTATCCTATTTCACATTTTACACTTCCCCAGGCCTACCAAAATAGGAAGATTACTTTGTCATGAATATTCTCAGAATCAAGTTTCCTGCACTGGACACTCTGCATCTTTTTCTAAAAGAACATGGTAAAGATCACTCGCTGCCCATCGTGTTCACAATATTCTTCTAGATCAGCAGTTCTCCACCTGTGGATGCGACCCCTTTGGCGGTCGAACGACCCCTTCACAGGGTTCGCCTGATTCATAACAGTAGCAAAATTACAGTTATGAAGTTATAAAGCAGCAACGAACATAATTTTATGGGGGGGTGGGGGGTCACCACAACATGAGGAGCTGCATTAAAGGGGCGTGGCATTAGGAAGGTGGAGAACCCCTGCTCAGATGTTAGCGCTGTCATGAAGTCGATTGTGCCTCAGCAAACTCCAAATGCCAGAAGAGAACGGCCCCCATCGAGTTTCTGTCTTGGTTTTAAACTTCTTGGTGTGATGTGAGTGAAAGTTTACCTAGCAAGCTGGTTTTCCTCTAGACAATGCACACACATTTCGTCTTGTGACCTTGATTGCAATCACCACCATGTTAGGGCACTCTTCCCACTTCCGCCGTGTGTTCACTCGGTCCGTTCACCCATCTTTCCTATCCTTTCTTCACTTGTGAGCTCTCTCCGGGGGCAGATGCTGCCCCTTTGATTGGATTTGAGTGTTCTCAGGAGTGTGTGCTCCCTGGTGATGGTATTCACCTTGTAGGGTTGTCTATTGTTTGGCGGATCATTGCACCATGGGAGTGAGTTCAGTTCCAAGCTTGCAGGGTGAGAAAGGGCCAGAATCTATCCAACCAGTAAGCCTGGTTTTTGTTAAACATTTGGGTTTTATTCCACATTGTCTTCCACTCTATCCAGGAACTTCTGTTGTGCTCCCTCTCAGAGTGATTGGCAGTAGTAAGAGAGCA
>NW_022103898.1:74225937-74232229 GCF_000313985.2 Echinops telfairi | reverse complement strand
AATCTATATGTGGTTGTGAGTGTAGTCTCGTCCACCCACCTGTACTTGTTCATCTTATCTATCTGCCCATGTAGATTAATGTCTGTGGCGTAGTTAGTGATTTCCCCTCTCTTTCCCCATGCTTGGGAACCATCATAAAGGCTTCCTTCTCTGTGTCAACCTTTCTTTACCTTTTTATAACGGTGGCCTCAGCGGTAGTTATCATTTTGTGATTTTACTCCACCTCATGTTCTCCGGGCTCCCCCACACTGAGGTGCTGTCTTGCGTATCATTTCCTTGTGTCGACGTACTACGGTCTGTCTCTCCGTTCTTCCATGGGTGGGCCCAGGCAGTGATCTTGGCTGTCATCTGTACAGAAGCAGACTACCAAGCCTTTCTTCCACAGCACCGCTTGGTGGGTTCCTACTGCTGACCAATGCAGCGGAGCCCTGAATCATGTGGGCAATCAGAGTCCCTGTTCTTCTGTAAAATCATTTACAAATAAAGAATGAAGAGGAATTCTGGTTTTATGGGAACAGTTTCAGCATGATATTGTAACCCTATCACAGTGGAAGTACTTTCCCACTAAAATATTAAATTTTAGCCCAAAGCGCTGCACTTATCCCTTACATCTATCAGTGGAACAAATAAATCCCACTAAAGCCCGGTCAGAGGGAACTAAACTTTAGAGGGCACTTGGCTCACCCTGCTGGCCCCACGCCCGACTTTGTCGGAAGCAGGCGGTCTGTGCCCTTCCCCTGGCAGCTCCTTCAAATGTGGACGACACTTTCAGGCAGCATTCAGCTGCACAGCACACAGAAGCGCAGCCCTCTCGCTCACTCCCCTGCTGCCATTTAGGTTTTTCTGCTTCCTTGGGCCCAAAGCAGGCTTTCTCCAGCAACCTGCTTCTTGAACGGGGTTAATTCCTTAGCCATCTCTTTGCAAATTAAATGACTTAAACATGTTTGTCACCCATAAACATCCATTGTTCTTGAGTTGATTTTCATTCAGAGCAACCTTCTATTACCGGGAGAACTTCCCATAGGTTTTCCAAGATGGTAACTCTTTTTTAAAAAAATCATTTTATTAGGGGCTCATACAACTCTTATCACAATCCATACATACATCAGTTGTGTCAAGCACATTTGTACATTCATTGCCCTCATCATTCTCAAAACATTTGCTCTCCACTTAATCCCCTGGCATCAGGTCCTCTCTTTTCTCCTTTCTCCCCGCTCCCCTGTGCCTCATGAACCCTTGATAATTTATAAATTATTATTTTGTCATATCTTACACTGTCCGATGTCTCCCTTCACCCACTTTTCTGTTGTCCTTCCCCCAGGGAGGAGGTCACATATAGCTCCTTGTAATCGGTTCCCCCTTTCCAACCCACACTCCCTCTACCCTCCCAGTATCGCCACTCACACCACTGGTCCTGAAGGGATCACCCGCCCTGGATTCCCTGTGTTTCCAGTTCCTATCTGTACCAGTGTACACCCCCAAGAAGGTAAATCTTTACCGACACAGGCAGCCTCGTGCCAACCCTCAGAAAGGGTGGCAGATTCCAACAACCTGCCTTTTAGTTCCCAACCAATTGCGTAACCACTGGACCATCCAAACCCTATCAAGCGCGCTTTCCATAGCACTTTCAAAAGCTACTTTCAATAGCGCTGATTTCAAGCTCACTTTTGGCTTTTGGCCTTATATATGAATGAGCTACAAAGGGGGGGGGGGGCTCAAATGAACTAAATGTGATAATCCGTTTAATTACCAAATAAATTATTCTGATTTGGAGGCACCTTGTGGGACCAAGCAGAACTGCCCGCTTGGGTTCCTGGGCCATAACTCATTACAGAAGCAGACTATCTTGCCTTTCCCCACAGGCAGGTTCAAACTGCCTACCTTTGGATTAGCAACCTAATGCTCAACTCATGGCCACCGAGGCTCTACATTCCTCACAAGCACAGCTTTTCTACTTTTTCCCTTCGTGAAGATCAGGCAAGCCTCCTTCCCGCATATGTGCTACAAGAAGTGGAGATCAGAAACCCTGAACATGGAATAGCCTGTTGGCCTTGGGTGGCTGCCCACTCATGGAGAAGTCAAGTGCAAGAGAGAACTGCTCCACAGGGTTTTCTGGACTGTGACCTCTATTGAAGGGGATCGCCTCTCTTTGTTCATGGTCAAGCTCAAACTATTTAAATACCTAGGGACATCACGTAGTTCCACAATGATGATATTCAACCTTTCTCTACTCGTACTGTGCTGCTCTTCTCTAGGTCTCATATGTGTATTAGTTCCTTGCTTTTCTATGCTCCCTGTGTAAAAGGCCGCCCCCATTTGACCAGATGAAGACACAGAGGCAAGAGGAGGCAAAGCTGTTTGTCTGGGGCAGTGGTTCTCAGCCTTCCGAATGCCGCGACCCTTTCGTATAGTTCCTCATGTTGTGGTGACCCCCCACCATAACATTATGTTCATTGCTACTTCATCACTGTCATTTTGGTAGAACCGGGTGGCCCCTGTGAAAAGGGTTGTTGGACCCCCAGAGGGTCGCCACCCACAGGTTGAGAACTGCTGCTCTAGGGCTCCATGAGCAATGGGTGGTGGGGTTGGGACTCAGACCCAGTTGTTCGCTCTCAGCCACATGCTTCACTCTTTTCATTAGAGTCAGCAGCATGGGTTTGTCCCTTGAGATCTCCAGCCAGTTGATTGGAATGGGCTACAGAACCATGGCCAACCTTACAGGTGGTGGTTGATTGTGGTCACCCATCTTCTTTCTTTCCTCCGTCTTCCCTCCTTTCTTCATTGATCCAAGTTTGTGGGGGAGGGTATTTTTTTCATTAGCGGATGGAAGAACCACTTCACCAGTGGTTTGTCAATGTTCTGCATTGTGGGGGCTTAAGACAGTGGACATTGTGTCATCAGCGCAGGGTTGGGGAACTTTTTTGAGGCCAAGGGCCATTTTGGACATTTATAACATCGTTGGGGAAAGGGGGAGGTGGAGAATACAAAACTATCACCTTAAAAATTCCCCTGCTCTATTTGGTTAAGCAGTGAATCATCTCGCCCTTAGTGTGGTGACAGGACCAGCTTCTCTTTGGCGAAGCATGTGATATTAGCTGGTCCGGAAGATCTTGTCGGCCTTGTATAGCCTGTGGGTGTGATGTCTCCCACCTAACAGCTACCAAATAGACAGACAGCCTTCAATAGAGTATGCAAACTAAGAGACACTAGAAGGAAAGGGTTGGCGATCTAAGTCCAAATTGTAACCAGTGGGAAAACCATACGGGTCTCCAGGGACTACTGTGACATATAGCGCTAAAGGATGATTTCCTAGGGTGGACCAAACCTAAAGACATACTCGATACCATCTCGTCGATTCTAACATCCAATCCTCAGGAATGAGATGGGGCTTTCTGCTCCCTTAAAGAGTTGCGTCTCGCAAGCCTGCAGGGGCTTCTCTGCCCTGCCCTGTAGGTGCCAACGAGTCCACAGAGACCCATGGCAGTGAGCGGCTCTGATTCCTGGCAAATTATCAGAGTGGTGCTTGAAATCTAACCACTAGTAATTAACTGATTCGGCTCAGACATTTCTGTCTCACTAAAGTTCTCCTTTGAAATAAGATACCCACCCACCCCTACACACACCTCCCAGAGGTTTTGGCACTTCAGGATCACATAGTGTCCCCATGAGTCAGGATCAACTGGATGCAGTGTGTTTGGCTTATTTGGGGTGCCTATTAAACCTCCCACAACTTGCAGGAGAACCTAGCGGTTGCGGAAAAGAAGAGGAAACAGGCTTTGCTTTCTTTACATTTGTCTGGGGCTGCACCTCATTAGAGGACTCATGAATAAGATACATCTGATCCAAGACGTTTGGAGAAAGGAAAATCAATGCTAGAGATTATATTTCAATGACTGAGATACTTTACTTTCGGTAACGGAGTTTTCTTTTTTGCTTTTGGCTGATGGATGACTGTTACTTTTTATGTTTTTCTAACTCATGTACGGTATAAGAAAGAAAGGGGGTAGGGGAGACTCACAGTGAAAAATGGGCTCAAGATGGGCTATACTTACATTGTAAAGATCCCCAAACAATGATTTTAAAGACTACCTTTCAAAGCCACTGGCCCAGGGACTTCTCAGAGGCTTTTCTTCCTTGGGAGAGTTTTCCAAACCATCTCTGGAATGTCTGAGTCAGAGTCCTTCCCAATGCAAAGATCCAACTCAAATTGCAAGATTGTTTAACTTTTCCTCTCTCTATCTATATATTTTTAAGCCATTCAGCATGGCAATTTCTGCTACAGATACAATAATAAGCCCAAGGAAAATGAACTTACCTTTCTGGTAAAAGTTTACACTTTTTAATATAATACGAGAAAACTCTAGAGATGCATCCTGCCCTGTGTTAAAGTTTGGGATCATTTTTGAATTTTTGTTATATTTTAATATCAAGAGTTGTCATCTCATGACTTTATGAGCTTGCATAAGAGTACTTTGTATAAAAGCATATTAATCTTTTTTATAAGTAGTTCTTATTTACTGCATAGCTTAGACAGTTTGTTGTCAAGCATTAAATTATTTAATGTAATGAGATTTTTAAAAGCCAAGACATATCTCAAGCCAGGGTTTTTGACAAAATCTGCATTTCACCTAATGACAGTACACCATGGGAAGTTAATAGAAACATGAATAATTATTTACTCTACATGCCCATGGGTCTGTCCCAAAAGGATTCTAGTGGTATTAGAAGTTGATAAGCATTTTCCTGAAGTTTGTGATTACTCATTGAAATTAATAATGCTTGCAAAGAAAACAACGATATGTACTCTATCACAATGTTGGATCTTTTCCTATAGTGTTAATGAGAGTACATGCAAACCTTTCAAAAGTGAGGATAGAATTCTCCATTTTATAAGCAATTATACTTGACTTTTTGTGATCCAAGAAAGGAATGGTGGAAACAAAATTATGCATAATTTGAACATACTGATTATAGTCATAAACACTCTTTCTAAAAGTTTTGCCTTAGGCAAAAAAAAGTTTTGTTGTTTTAAAATCAGCTTTTATAAAATCACTCAAATATAGCATCTTGCCTCCATTAAAAAAACAACAACAACAAACCTACATTGCCTGAGGCATATTTGGTTACATCTTTAAGCTATGTTCTAGTGACTAGTTCTGGAATTAAGAGCAATTAACATCTTAAAACTATGCGTAAAGATTACTAATCTCTTAAAAAAACATTTTATTGTGAATTACAGAGCAGATTATATTTTCCTTTCAACAATTCTTGTACATTCTGATTCAACCCATCTCTGGTGAGCCACTCAATGTACCATCCCTCCCTCCCTGGGTTTTCTGTTTCCGTTTCTCCATCTTTCCTAACCTTCTGAATTTTGTCCTTAGGTAAGTGCTGCCCTTTTGATCTTAAATAGCTGATTATTCTAACACAGGTGTGAGTTCACTTCCAGACTTAAAAGGCAAGGGCCATGTCTTGGGGATTCCACCAGTCTCAATTCAACCATGAGACTGATCTTATTTATAATTCTGAGTTCTGCAACAACCCATGTGATCATGAAGTGTCGATGGGATCCAGTATCAGAAGACCCAAAACAAGCAACCATTTTGATGGGAACAAGCAGACTCTGAATGAAGTCCCAAAGCCTATCTGTAGACAATTGGACATCCCCTCACAGAAGGCTCACAGGAAGGGGTGAGCCGGCCAGGGTGCAGTATAGCACCTACAAAACACAATCTTCCTATAGTTCTTTAATGCTTTCCCCACCTTCCAGCCCCCCACTATCATGATCCCAGTTCTATTTTATAAATCTGGCTAGACCAGAGCAAGTACACTGGTACAGATAAGAGCTCTCATCACACAGAATCCAGGACAGATAAACCCCTCAGGACCAGTAATGAGAGAAGTGATACCAGGAGGGTAGGGGGCAGGCGGGGAGAGAAGAGGAGAAAGGGGGAACTGATCTCAATGATTGACGTAGAACCTTCCTCCCTGTCCCCTAGGGGATGAACAACAGAAACATGGGTGAAGGGAGACAGCAGACAGTGTAAAATATGAAAATAAAAATCATTTATAAATTATCAAGGGTTCATGAGCATGAGAAGGTAGGAGAGGGAAAACAGAGGAGCTGATACCAAGGACTCAAGTAGAAAGAAAATGTGTTGGAAATGATGATGGCAACATATGTACAACTGTGCTCAACATAATTGATGTATGGATTGTTATAAGAGCTGTAAATGTATTTAAATAAATTTATTTAAATTTAAATAAATTTACATTTAAATTTTATTTAAAT
>NW_022103898.1:74222593-74225475 GCF_000313985.2 Echinops telfairi | reverse complement strand
TTAGAAGACACAAAGTAAAACTAAACAACTTTTGAATGACAGTGTTCATCCAAAAATGATCAATGCAACTCTAGCATCAGACACAGGGAAGGTTACTGATCATAAGAATGACTTGTCTCTTTTCCCACAATCCTGAGGCAGGAATTCTACAGCTCATGCCTTACTTATCGAGTGCTGCTCTATAGCAGACTTGCCATAAGTGGATGGCGTTAGCAAACAGAAGTACATTTCCCCGCAGTTTAGGAGGCGGGGAGTCTGGATTCAGAGTGCCAACTCTAAGGCAAGGGCTTTCATTATGTTTCAAATAGTGGTATTGACATAGCATTCAAATATCGTATACTTCAATAGTCCATTATGAAAAGGAGTTGTACAGTCTTCACTACAATCAGTTCTAGAACATTTTCTTCCTTCTTCCCCCATGCCCACCAGTTTTATTGGCATGTAAATTGACTAGTTCAAGTGTACAATCAAGGGGAATTGTACATTCAGCACCACATCTATCTTAGAGCATCGCGCCCACCCCCCACTGCCCTCAACCCCCACCATGGTAAATTTGTCTTTAAATTTCTTCCTTGTTGTACTGCTATTAGCTTCCGGTGTCCCTCCCACCTCCTCTGCCATACCCTCATTAAGTCATTAATCCAGTTACTGTCTCTCTATATTTACCTATCCTGGATTTCATATACAGGAAAAGGTTTACATCATTATTTTTCATAGTCAGACACAGTCTGCGTTCTTCACCACACTCGGCGGTAGCCTCCATATCTTCGGCGATTGCTTCATGAAGGCGAGCAACAAGCAGACCCGTGTCAGGAGGACGGATTTTTCTTTGAGTTGAGCTAGAATTAAGTGTGCTCCCCAGACCCCTTCAGCTCTCTCTGACTTATATCGGTCTGTGGTTCATGTTAGATATACCATTGTCATTTTATGATAGAGAACATTATCAATCATCTCACGGAGGCATGAGATCATTCTACTGGTAGCATCAATAATTTATCCACTAGTATAGAATTTAACACAATGTTGACAAAACACATTACATGAAGTGTTGACTTGTACAGACTAAATTCTTATGTGACTATTTACATTAACGATGGGCATTGGTGATAGGACAACTTTTCCAATAACATTCATTCACAAAGGCAGAACCGTGTCTATCAGATGAATACATGTCAAAGTAAAGCAAAGAGGGCATTAAAAATGTAAGATATGACAAAATAATAGTTTATAAATTATCAAGGGTTCATGAGGGACAGGGGAGTGGGGAGGGAGGGAGGAAATGAGGAGCTGATGCCAGTGGCTTAAGTGGAGAGCAAATGTTTTGAGAATGATGAGGACAACGAATGTACAAATGTGCTTGACACAACTGATGTATGTATGGATTGTGATAAGAGTTGTATGAGCCCCTAATAAAATGATTTTTAAAAATTGAAAGCAAAATTTAAAAGAAAAAAAAAAGTAAATATATGCTGATCCTGGGCCACCTTTCCTTGGGTACCCTCAAAGCAAGAGATCTGAACCAAAGTCCAAGGGCCACTAATTCCATAAACTTGGGGTCGCAATAATAGATTTCTCCTCACCCTAGGGAATTTCACCCTTTAAGTCCAAGGGCTACAGGTGAGTTTGAGGTAAAGCCCACCTCACTTAGAGGGATTTCCATTGGGTGTCCTTCTGGTATAGCGTATAAAAGATGCTGTGCCTCAAAAAGACAGAGGCGAAAGTCTACGTACTTTATCGCACTTGGCTGGGTCACCAAGGGCTGGATCAGTGGTTCTCAACCTTCCTAATGTCGTGACCCTTTAATACAGTTCCTCATGTTGTGGGGACCCCCAACCATAAAATTATGTTTGTTGCTACTTCATCACTGTACTTTTTGCTACTACTATGAATTAGGCAACCCTGCGAAAGGGTCATTCAACCCCCAAACCTGACCCACAGGTTGGGAACCGCTGGGCTGGATAGAAACTAGGTCAAAAGTGTCCAATAAGAACATAGTACTAGGCTTATTTGCTCCCTCGGTTCTAGGTAAGTGTTGTTGTGTTTTTTCCTGATGGCAGGTTGTTCCCCTCAGTGTCCCCACCAATGGAATATATAAATGCCTTCTCCAAGCCATACATGCTCCCTCCCATCTTAACTTGACTTTCCAGAAAGGTTCACTTCTCGCTCTCGTGGGAGCACCTGTTCATTTGGGGTGACCGTATCATAATGTTTTATGGCAGCAACTCTTTTTCAAGGAGTAATCCCAGCTGTGGGAAGGTCTCCATTCTCAGAGTGGTTTGGGGACATCTGTATAAAGGCAGTGACATATGGTTCATGCATGCTGGGAGGGCTCTCTCCCCTTCTCAACTGCCCTGGAGAACTCAGAGACAAACTTCATGACTGAGGGGTTTATTATAGAAGTTCACAGGTTACAAGGCAAGTGAGAAATGCTCAGGGTACTGTTGTCCATAAGAACATACTACAAAGTTATTTCAGGTTTACTAATAAACGCCCAAAGGACATACTGCTCTACAGTAAGCCCCAGCCCAAAGGCATTCAGCTCAAGCTCCATGGGTCAAAGAAGCCAGCTTCAAATTCAGTGCCAGGGGCACCCCACCTCAGCAAGCTTCAGCCCAAAGGCCCGACTCTACCTCCATGGGCCAGTAAGTCCAATTCCTCAAATTAAGTTCCCAGAGGGACCGCACTCCAAAGCCAGCCTTCTGCCCAAAGCGCTCAGCTTTACTTGCTCTAGTGGGCTGAGAAATTCACTGCTCTGGCTCCTGGTTCTTCTGCGGCTTGTTGGATGTCAGCTGTCTTCTGGATGCAGGACACTGAACAAGGATCTGAGGGTCCAAAGGAGGCACTCTGCTCCTGGTTCGGGCTGACAGGGAGATCCTCCCCCC
>NW_022103898.1:74218587-74222493 GCF_000313985.2 Echinops telfairi | reverse complement strand
CCCCCGCCCCCCTCCCCTGCTTCTCAGAGGGCTCATTCCATAAACAGCAGGATGACACTCACAGTGTACCGTGTTAGTGGTTACACACATGCGAATCCTGTAAGTGTCTTCCTCCACCTTTTTACCCAGACTGATGCAGGAAAGGGCCATTTGGTGGGAGTTACAGAGACTTTGGCCAGAAAAGCCACATTAAATAAATTGCTGTCCCTACCAATGTCAAGCCGCATGAAGATCGTCCAGGAGCAAAAGCTCAGAGGGACAAGGAGTTTCCTCCGGAGGTAAGAGAGAGGAAGGCTTCCGCTGGAGCAGGCACCCTGAATTCAGACTTCTAGCTTCCTAAACTTGGAGAAAGTATGTTTTTGTTGGTGGGAGCCACCCATTTGTGGCTACTTCTGTTACTGCAATGCTAGATAACTAAGATGGCCATAAGTTAGAATCAATATGTGGGCAACAAACAAACAGTGTAATCATCACCCGAGTGACATTATTTCTATTATGTATATACTATTGCTTATGTTTTCCACCAGAAAGGGAAGTTGACTCATTTTGCCACTGAATTTCTGTACCTAAAACGCCTGATAAGACAGAGTAGTCTGACACCTTTCCTAAATGTCTGAGTCCTGAGCTATGCCCATCATCAAACCCCTAGAAGCTTGGTTTCCCGGGTTATAAATATCTCGTTGAGCAGAAGATGCCCCTTGTTGGTCGATACCTTCGCTAAGTGTTCCTCTCTACCTCCCTGACGATAGTCATGGAACAAATTTATTTTTTTCTCTTCTGTTTGGGGGAAGGACAGCAAGAAGAACAATGGTTCTTAATAACAAAAACACACTTTGGGGCTTATTTCATCCCATAAAATAATCCCAAATGAACAGAGCATTTTAAGGCGACATTTCAGTTACCAGGAAGTAAATTAATAACAGATACAGCATAGGCTAATGGGCCTTTCCCACTTGTTTCTACAAAGCAAACCACCTGCCTTTGGTATGCCTTCTATTACAACTTCTGATTCCTTGTGAAATTCTCAGGAACACTGATTTAGGTTTTGAGATGCTAATTGTTTCATGGTCACAGTTTTTAACAGAAAGCTTCCCTTTGTGGGGCGAAAAGTCCTCTGGAGTGTGTGTGATTGACAACTTACACAATTTTCTGGTAATGCACTGATCTCATGGAAAGGTGTCTTTCTCTTACTACATAAAGAAATCTCTTAAAACTATCATCTGCTGTCAATAGAGAAGAAGCCTGGTCTCTGATAATATTATCCAAAATGTTTTACAAAAGGGCATTAATGATAAATGAAGATAAAATCATAAAATTGTTTTCTATGATAGTTTTCTCCCTTTTAGACAGAGAATAATTTCAGATTTGTAGCGAACTGCTTCCCACATGTGAATTATATTTCAATTATGCCAGTGATGTCATTGACATGGAATTCAAAGTGCTGTGATTTTTAGTGATGGATATTTCCCCACAGCTGTGAGCAATAGGTTCCATAAAGATTGGTAAATTCTCCTAGGAGCAATGTTCAAACCTCCCTCTTGCAATTCGCTAGTAACTTAATAGTAACTGAAACATAGTTGCAAGCAACATTTATCTCCAAAGTTAGCAAGTCATATATTTCTTAGTTAATAAGTTAAAAAAATATTCTTATATTATTATACGCATTACATGTTAGGACAAGGTCTAAACTATGCTTTGTTAAAAAAGCAAGTCTGCAAATTAAAATGAGAGGGTGATCAAATACAATAAAGGTAATTTTCTGGTGTGAAATAAGAGTAAAAGCACACAGTGGTGCCCTTGACCTTTAAATATTTGAAGAAAAATAGCCTGGGTCACTGGAAGAACTAGATTTTTTCTTTAAAAGCTGTAAGATTGCCTGCTCTTATTTTGCTTGGATTAAAGCACATTGTTGGCATGACTGTACCCGGGGTCAGCGCCGGCCTGGGGGGATGGCTGTGAGCCCAGCAGACATGCTCTGTGGGGGTCTGCCCTGGTGGCCCTCTCCACAGGTGTCCACAGAGCACAATTCTCTCCTTGTGGGGTCTCCATGATTCACTCTTAACTTTTTTTTTTAAGAGAGAAAATTTCCCAACATGGGGAAAGGAAAGCAACATCAGGCAACTAAAAGACTAAGCATCTGTATTTAGTGTGGAGAAAGTGAAATACTTCCAATTTTAATTCTTTGCCTGTGTGTCTCAGAGCTGCTGCGATGCAACTTTCAACAGGTTTTGCAGGAGGCTTGTTTGTTGGAGTCTCCGACAACGCAAGGACTCCCACATTAGGATGATACGTACAAGGATGGTTGTCTAGAGTGGCTTGTAGGTGCAAAGGTGAATCTTAATAGTGCCCCTACTGTCTGTGTTTCTTGTGTTCTGTGAAGGCAGAATTTATTTCTGAATTATTTATCATTACAGCGTGAGAACTCAGCAGAGCTGGGGGCCAAAGGGGGCCGAAGACATTGTATCTGTTCAAAGAGTTGTGCTTGGTCTTTGCATTTGCCATTGTTATGTGGGGTGGGGAGAGGGGTCAATGGGAAAAGAAGAAAGTTTAAATGGGAAAATGGAAAATGTGGCTGAATATCAGGTCCCAAAAGTGATGTGAGCTTATTTTTAGAGATCTACAGAGAGTCTCGATCCAAACAAAACTAGGCTGTTGAACAAAGAACAAGTCAATGTGGATGTTCAGGGCTAAGATGGGGAAGTCTATAAGGAAAGCAGATGCTGTCTATAGGGTCCCCACAGCATGGAAACGAGGCTGGCCTCACAGTTGACAGACATTTTTAGGACAGCCACAAACTCCCCAGGTGGCCCATTTTCCCCCCCTGGTAAATCCTGTTCAGTAACATCACCTCACAGCCCAGTGCACATCTTCTTTGCGGGATCTCTTCCTTCTCTCTTCTCCATCAGCACCTACGTAAATCTTAAGCACAGCATGGATTGGCCTATAGGCTTGAAAGACATTTCCAAAGACACTTAGTTTGCAATCAGGGGGTAAGTCAGACATTAAACTATTTGGCCTTAATTAAGGAAAAAGAAAAAAAAACTTTGACAGCTACAAATGGAAAGTTCCTGGGATGGGACAACCTTTCATAGCCCCAGACTTGGCAACCTTCAGGAGAAATGCTGCCAGTTCTTAATTTTAAAAGTAGGACTGTATTTATGCAACACCCAAACAGCTGGTTAATTCAGTGAAACTATTGCCCCAATTTAATTTGATGACATGTAGCTGAACAGACCTTTGTTTAATTAATTCACCTTGCAACCAGTTGTCAAGATGTTGCAAAAGTGGGCTGATTTCTACTACACACAGATGAGATTTATGCTATCATTAAAGAACTAAGGTTAAATGACTTTAAACTATGCTTAACTTATGACTTATAATAATGTCTTACATTAATAATGTTGGGGACATGAAGGTGTGCTTTCAAACTCAGTATGACTTTTTGGCTTTTATTTTAAGACATCCTTATCAAGGGCAAGTATCTTCTTAATAGTATTTTATTTTATAGTGTGATTTTTATCTTAAAAAATTCAATCCCACATCTTGGTACAAAGCTCATTATACCCAATCTTTGTAATTAAATATATGAGAAATTATACAAATATGGTCAGGTAAACACCAATGTGGTGGCCAAGGATTATTTGATTTTACTAAAATTCTTGTTATTTATCTGTGTTTTTAAAGTTTTTTTTATATATCTATATCTTTCTGTCTCTATATCTATCTATATCTTGACTATGTAAAAAAATAGTTTTGATAATTTCCCATTTTCTTCAATATAACGCACCCACTGTGGAAAAGTGAAAAGTGTAGAAATAATCTAAATTTCTCCTTACTCACAATCAATGTAAATATACTGAACTCTACAGTTAAGAAAACAAATGTTGCCAGTTTAGATTTATACAA
>NW_022103898.1:74201733-74217536 GCF_000313985.2 Echinops telfairi | reverse complement strand
AAAATAATAAGCAAGTATAATGTTCATTTATTTCATCCCTAAAAACTGAGGGCCCAAGGAACTTAATCACGTTAATGCTATCTTTTGGCATCATTAACTGATATGAAGCTTTAAATTTTAAAAATATTTAAAATTAAAGACTTTTTAAGATTAGGAAACAAATACAAGCCAGAAGGAACCAGATCAGAAGTGCAAGGTGTGTGCCTTATCATTTCCTACAGAAATTCTCAAAAACTTGCCCTTGCTCGATGAGAGTAGTGAGCAGAGCATTGTCGTGGGGAAGTAATCTCTGGAGACGCTTTCCAGGTGTGCTTCTACTCAAGCTTTGGTTTCCTCAAAATATTCTCCTAGTAGGTAGAGGCTATTGTTCTTTCGTTCTTCAGGAAGTCAACAACAACAACAACAATAACAAATGCCTTGATAAATCAAAAAATAAAATAAAAGGTTGCCGTGATCTTTGTTTTTGACTTGTCTGCTTTGCTTTAACTGGACCACTTTCCCACTTGAGAGTCATTGCTTTGTCTTTAGAATTGTGCTGGGGAACTATGTGTCATATCCTGTTGCCATCTTTCCAAGAAATGCTTCAGGATCATGATCCTGCTTGCTTTAAACTTTCAGGGAAAGATTTGCTCTAGTCTGCAGCTGATTTGGGTGAAACAGCTTTGGCACTCATTGAACTGAAAGTTTGCTCTACTTTTATTTTTCAGTCAGAATTGTGTAAACCAGTGGTTCTCAACCTGTGGGTTGCAACTTCTTTGGGAGTCGAATGACCCTTTCATAGGGGTTGCCCGATTCATAATAGTAGCAAAATGACAGTGATAAAGTAGCTAGGAAAATAATCTTATGGTTGGGGGTCACCACAACATGAGGAACCAAATTAAAGGGTCGCGGCATTAGGAAGGTTGGGAACCACTGGACGGAAGCAAATGAGATGTCAGTGCTGTTGCTTATTGTTTCTGCTTCTCATCATTGGTTCACCTCTGTTACAGTATGAACAAAATTAGTTTTCAACTTGAAAACTGATGTGAATGACCAAGCATTGTGTGCTTCATCTTAACATAGTCTTTGCCCTGCTTAAATCAGTTAGCCATTTGTAAACTATTGCTTTATTATGGCGACTGTCCCCAAACATGTTTTATAAAACATGTCACCATTCTTCCACTCAAATGTCACCATAAAATAAAAAACAAAGTTTTATCACTCATACATCATACAATTTAGTAGTCCTATTAAGAAGAGATGTGCAATTATTACCGTCAATTTAAAACATTGTCTTTTTTCTTGTCTTTACTCATTGTCCTTAGTACCCCACTTCCTCCCAAGCTCCCTTGCCATGACCCCATGTAATTATTAATACATTTATGGTCTTTATAGATTAACGTCTCCTGGATTTCATATATAGAAAACCATAAAACACAAGAAACAAACAACAACAGCAACAAAAACCCAACAGCAATGAGAAAAACAAAGTGTCTCAAACACAGCAGATGGTGTCTGGCTATCAGAAAGACTGGTAGAGTCTTCAAACAAGCTGCTCTCTGAGTAAAGTCTCACCCAAGTCCACATGGAAGAACACCAGCCTGTGTGATCCAAGTATCGTAAACAATGAAATCCCTGTCTGCTGGGGGGAGCAGTACCAGAGTTTAAGTTCTGAACGCCATTTTGTGGAAGGCTATAGATGGCAATGGCAGCCCAAAATTCATTTGCAGGGTCTCCACGTGGATTAAGCCTCCTGTGAATCCCTTTTGACCATAGTACCAATTGTACTTGGTCTTCCTTACTGTGTATTAGAAGTGTATTACTATGTATTAGCTTCCAAATATATAAGAAGTGATTGGAAGGACCATGACATGTGTTGCAGGAACCTTAGTCTTCAAAATTATATCTTTTCTTTCTAACATAAAAAAAAAGGTTTTGTGTGTATGTGTGTGTGGCTTGTTTGCTCAATACAATACTCCATTAAATTAATTGACTGCTGCAGTTAATCATATTCATAAATATTGTTTTACACGTTTGATAGAATTCAACATTCATTTGTAGTGAATGGTCTTGGCAAGCTTGGAATAAAATTGAACTTCCTCAACTTGAATGATTACTTACAAAAGTGTATAGTAAATATTAGTACTGAAGCATTAGAAGCATTCTCATTATAATCCAGAACAAGCCAAAGATGACTGCTGTCATTACTTCTTAGCAATGGCTTTTAACTTTTTGACCTTCTGGGTTGACCCCACTGAGAATTTTAATTTCTGCCCTAGATATTCTGACTCAAACTACATTTTAACAAGATTGTTAGTGGTTCTTAAAGGTCCCAGGTGATTTTTCTGAATGTAGAAGAGTCACTGTATTTAAGAAGTACCTGGGGATCTTGTAGATTTGGATCCAATATATTAGGTGGAAAGGCAAATTTTCAGCATGGGGTCAAATCAGAATAAATAGGGTTGAGTGCATCAAATGATTTAAATAGGTAAGAAATATTTGAATAGGTAAGAAAGATAGAAGTAAACAGATTTGAATAGGTCAAATCAGAATGAATAGGTTTTAATTAAAAACGTAATTAAAATAAACAAATTACATATTTTTAAAAATCTCCAAAACCATCATCACTACCGCCATAACTACCTGAGATTAAATGTATAAAGATATGCATTCCCTTTTATTGAAAAAAGTATAAAAATTAATTGTAAGACATTTAGACCAAAATAATAGATATGCTTTGTAATTGAGACCCATTATTATGAAGTGTATTCTCCCAGATTCTCTAAATACTCAAATTTGATATAAACATGCAAACAGAAAAATTTTAATGGAATTTAACAAACTAATGTTTACAATATATATGGGTGAGCAGAGATGATCACTGTGACTACTTGTCTAAGTATAGTGTGTCGTAGTGAGAGAGAGTTATGCCAATAGAGCCAAATGAAGAACCTAGACACTGACCTTTTCTACTTGGAATTTGACTTTTGAAAGAATAAGCATTGTAAATTAATGGAAAGAAAGGAGTAATTTAATAAATGGTACAGGGGAAAATGATGATCCCTATGGAATGTGTGTGGGCAGGGAAATGAAATGAAACCTTATCTCATTTCATACACAAACATGAACTCCAGGTGGATAAAAGACTTAAATGTGAAATGCAGTATTAAAAAAAAAAGATGTAATGAGAAGATAGTACTACAGATATCTCTATAGTGCTGGAATATGGAAGCATCTCTTAAGATATTTAATCTGTATTTAAGTTAGGAATTTATGGTCAGAAAAAGATATCAAAACAAAAGAAGTAAAAGACCAACCTAAAATTGGGACATTTCCAACACATGCCATTGAAAAAAAAAAAAGTGTCCAGAATGTATGAAGAACTCCTATGGGTCAAAAATAGAAGCAAAACAAAGTAAAACCTAATAGCAATATTGCATATTAGTTATCTAATAAAATCCAATTTGACATATTTGCGTGTAACGCTACAAGATGTTTCCCATCCACCCAATAAACAGAGTTCTGAAATCATGAAACCCTAAGGGTTTAACATACTGTGGAGCAGGAGTTGGCAAATTCCTTCTGTGAAAAGCCGGACAGGTTTAGGCTTTGCAGCCTGTAAGATCTCTGGTTATTATTCCACTGTGCTGTTGAAGTGCAAAAGCAGCCGGAGACAGCATGGAACCAAAGTAACATGGCTGTGTTTCAATCCAACTTTATTTACAAAAACAGGCATTGGGTTGGATTTGACCTCTCGTAGTTTGCAGACCCCTAAAGTAGAGGAAAAGGGAACCCTGCTGGTGATGTTACCTCAGTGTTGAACTGCTGATTGCATGTCACCAATGAAAAACCACCAGCTGCTTTGTAGGGGAAGGGCAACTCTGTGCCTGTACTTAACCTTAGAAGTGCTATTAGGTGACTCAAGTTCGAGTCTACTTGATGGCAACAAGTGGGAATGCAGGATCAATAGAAATGACATGGGGATTAAAATTGGCAGAAAACTTTGAAATAAAAAATCAAGCACTTATGGCATGCAGTCCAGTCTTCAATAGATCCAGTAGTGGAACTCATACAACAGAGCCATGTATAAGAATATTCATAGCAGGACATTCCCAATAGAAAATAAATAGATAATTCAAGATCTGTCACCAATAACAGGAATATGTACACAGCTATCCATTCATGGAAAAGAAATATTAAATTGTCAGTGAATATTGATGCACCACAACCAGAGAAGAAAACATTGATACAGCTCACAACCCAGTGTGGAGTCAAGGAAGTAGGTCACTGTGGAAGATGAATCCATTTGATAAAGCTTCAGAAGAAAGCACTGAAAAAACAAGTGGTTGATGAACACAATGTGTCCAAACCACACTGAGAAGGAGCCACATGATTAAGAGACAATCTGGGACTGTGATGACCCCATGAGATAAAGAGAGAAAGCGATCAAGGCTTCAGAGGCGCAGGCGGGGTTCTTTCCCTTAATCCAATTGGTAGATTCTTGGTGATTGCCTCATTTTTTTTTATTTAATCATTTTATTGGGGCTCATACAATTAATTACAATACATAGATTCATTTTTATTCTTTGAATGCTAGAGATGTAGTTAGCATACTCTTGGGTCTTTAATATGTTTTGCAATAAACTATCCATTAAGTGACAGCATGTGATCAAAGTAAATACTGTAATGAGTTTGGAAGATCACGCTAACCAGAATAGGGGGGCAAGAAATAGCAGACTGCTATAGCTACAACTTAAGAGATAGAGGTCTTATAATGGGAAAGAAGGGAAAAAAAACACCCCAAAACAAGAGACTTGTTGAGAAAATGGATCTAACAAGGGAGGAGGGTATTTGTCTGGAGTAAAATCGAAGGGGGACCAACTGAGGTTTGGGATGACATTTCCAGACACTAAAACTATGAAAGGGGCCTAAGTGAGGCACCAGCAAAAGAGATGCTGAATTGTGCTATCAATAGCTACGCATCTTGAAATTGGGGCAAGGGGTCAATGTAGAGATAGCCACGGGTCACAGGATACTAATGCTCCACCTCTAAGATATAAAGATTAGGTAGAAATGATGAGATGACTGGATACGCCTAGGGAGTTTTTGTTGTTGGCAGCTTGGCCTTTTTCATATGTTTCTAAGGACCTTTTCAAAATATTTAAGAAAATAAGGAAAACACTAACTGAAGAACATCGAGAGTGATCTGTCCAAGCAGTTTTTCACCCAGAAATGAAATATTTATGGGCACAAATTCAAAGTAGTAAAAAAAAAAAACTGAAAAAAAAGAAATAAAAATATATTGTAGATATTTCTGAGAAATGTTCAACAGTAGTTTTTAATATAAAATAATGAAAAAAAAATAGTGCAGACTTATACTTAGCAAACAATGACTAAATGCTTGCCACCATGCAAATAGCTGCTTGTCGATGTAGCTGGTGAAGCTCCATCAAGTGAATGCGGATGCATGAGGGCCCTTAAGTACAACAGAAACCCTGCCATCCTGTACCCTCCTCTCCACTCTTACTTTTACATCTATTGTAGCCACTGTGCTGATTGATCTTGTTGAAGCTCTACTTTTACACTGACCTCCTTTACCAACTATAATGTCTTTTCCCAGGGGCCGTTCCCTCCTGACAAATTATCCAAAACATGTGAAACAAAATCCTCACCACCCTTATTTCTAAGAAGTCTTCCAGTTGGACTTATTCCAAGACAAATGTGTTTTTTCTTCTGGATGTTCAGGTATATTCAACATTCTTTACCAACACTATGATTCAAATTCATGAATTCTTCTTTGGTCCTCCGTATTCATGGTCCGGCTTTCCCATACACATGAGTTGATTAAAATACTTCAGTGTGATAGTTTAAAGTTTTGCATCAGTTTGGCTGGGCCAGGGTTCTCAGTGTCTTGGCAGCTGAGATGTCGTACTCACCCGTAGTGAGAACTCCTTGTGGGTGTGTCCTGTTTCCAAGATAAGTGGATGCTGTGGGAAAGGGTGCTTGCTTTTTGCTGGGTCTGGATCATGTGTCTGACTTATCATCTGACCTCTGGCTCTTGGACTTTAGTCAGTGGCCTGCTGTATTGCCTGTTGATTCTAGGAGTTGTCAACCACCTACTACCTTGCCTTCGAGGCTGATATTAATTCACCTCTGCAGACAGAACCTGCCCATCTGACTGGCAGATCTTGGGTTCATAAGCTTCAGGAGCTTTGTGAGTCAGGAAAAACCTTCTGCCTGATATCTGAGCTAAGGATTTGGAACTTGTCTGCTTCTACAACTATGTGAGTCATTGCTTTGATAGAAACCCCCCTCTCTAAACATCCATAAGCTTCAATAGGTTCTGCTTCTCTGAGAACCGAGGCTAAGAACCATGGCTTGGGTCAAGGTGTACCTTAGTCTTCAATGTGATATTTGAGCCAATTAGGAAACACAAAGACTCTATTTACCTTTTTTAACTTTATGCGAATGATCAACCAAAAAATGCAATGATTCAAAAAAAGTTAGGGACAATTATGGTTTAAAAATACAACAATGAACTAGAAACCTAGTAAATATTTTCTCTATATCGGCCTATTTTTATAATGTTTTTACAAGCGGCATTCTTAGCCACCTGGCTTTCTTTTGCTGGTGTATTTCTTTCCTTCTGTCACTTTTAAAGGATCATTGGACATTACAATTGGATTTCTTTTTGCTCATACTTGGCTTTATTTACTTTCTCTCAATTATTTTCAATAAAGGCATAACCACTTAGTAAGGTTACTTATGGTTTCATAAAATACGTATTATATTTCTATGATTTAGGTGTCTATTTAGAGATAAAGAACAGTTGAACAGCCATACCTCACTTAAGCCATTTGTAAAGGATTAATGGAATTCCATACATTTAAAATTTTAAACCCAAGCTTCTCTTTTCCATGAGTGCTATAACTCAAAAGCAGGATGAGTGAGAGGAAGGAGAGGGAAAACCTTGGCAAACAAAGGGAGGATGTCTCTGTTTGGAGTGCACTTAAAACAACCATACAGCTCAAATGGTTGAATTCCCTAACTCATATTTTTAGGAGGGTACATTCAACCTTCAATGGCTCAAAAACATATTTTTATTTAATAGAAAGAATGATAGTCATGTCTTAACTGTATGAGTGGCAGTTACTTGAGGATTTAAAAAATATGCATTGCCTTGGGAGAAAAACACATACATACTTCAAGGTGAAACTGGAAATATTGCCTCTAAATTATTAATTGTTTTTTTATGGAGATACTATTTCAATCTTACTTGACTTTTGAATTAGATTGTTTAAAGCTTGGGGCCATATAGAACTGCCATAAGAAATTAACTT
The DNA here is from genome assembly GCF_000313985.2 of Echinops telfairi. Taxonomy (NCBI): domain Eukaryota; kingdom Metazoa; phylum Chordata; class Mammalia; order Afrosoricida; family Tenrecidae; genus Echinops; species Echinops telfairi. The sequence continues at coordinate 74,210,217 of NW_022103898.1, read as the reverse complement.
TAGAAATATTTTAAAAGAACATAAAGACAAACAAAATGGAAATTCTGCCTCTGTGCAAATTTGAAAAGTCAATTCTGGTTTATCTCATATCATCAACTAGGCGTTGCCATATTAGTATATTTTAATGGTGAGTTACCAATCATCAATGTACATTGGGCCATATTTGCAAATGGTTTTACAAAAGATAAAAGTAAGTAAAAAAACAAAAAACTTACAGATCCTGCAAAGAAACTCTGGTGGAACTGTGAGTTAGTCACTAGCTTGCTAATTTCAAGGTCAGCAGTTCAAACCCAGTTCAGACAGCTGCTCTGCTGTCTGCTCCTATAAAGAGTTCTCATCTCCTAATCCGGAAAAAAAGTCCACATTGGCAAAGCGCAGTCACTATAACGTTTTGTAATCTCATAAGCCAAACAAACAAATGCATGTTTTGCTTGTCAGAAATAGAGTAGATGGGAGCCAAACTCAGTCTCAGTTTGGTGGGATATGCATCAGAAAGTGAAGCAGGTTGCGAAGATTCCTGCAGCTTTCTCTGATGGGCAACACAATATTGGGTGAGCTGGGGACTCAGTTGGAATCACTGTTCATTTACTGCTTACTTTCTTTCAGTGATGAAGGATGAAGGCTGGAGAATTGTGATGGGCAGGGTTTATTTGCTCCAGGGCAAAAACAGCATAAATGATGGCTCAAAATATATTCTCTAAAATAGAGAAATTATGATCATGGTCAATATTTTTCAGTGATAGCTGTATGATGGGCATCTGATTAAGAACATCATGTCTGGGTATCTTACACTACCTCTTCTCCTCCTAGCAAGATTGTATAATGATTTCCATTATTAACGCTATTTTATAGGGGAGGAAACTAGTCCAAAAGAAGCTGAATAAACTGGGCCAAAGTCATCATTTAAGTAAACGAAAAACACATACTTTGATTTCCTAGCCCATATTTTAAATTTCATTCTGTGGTTCTGGCATGAAAGATGATGTATGAAGCTGCCAGTGTAGGAGGTACTATTGAGCGAGAAAAATACACTGAATTTGTGTTGACACGACTATTCTTGGTCAGTGTGATTAGAATAGCTAGTAATGGTACCTATACCCTCTGGGTGAGAAGTATAAATATGAAAACAGTGACCAGAAAGATTTCCTGGCATATGTTAGACAAGTTGAAAATATTCTTTATAAAATTTTTAATCGTTTTATTAGGGGTTCATACAACTCTTATCAAAATCCATACATACATCCCTGTGTTTCCAGTTCCTATCTGTACCAGTGTACATCCTCTAGTCTAGCCAGACTTGCAAAGTAGAACTGGGGGGGATCATGATAGTAGCGGGGGTGGGGGAAGGAAGCCTTTAGGAACTAGAGGAAAGTTGTATTTTTCATCATTGCCACATCACACCCTGACTGGCTCATCTCCTCCCTGAGACCCTTCTGTAAGGGGATTCCCAATGTCCTATAAATGGGCTTTGGGTCTTCACTCCGCATTCCCCCTCTCATTCACTATGGTAAGATTTTTTTGTTCTGATGATGCCTGATACCTGATCCCTTCAACACCTCATGATCGCATAGGCTGGTGTGCTTCTTGCATGTGGGCTTTGTTGCTTCTGAGCTAGATGGCTACTTGCTTACCTTCAAGCCTTTAAGACCCCAGACACAATATCTTTTGATAGCCGGGCACCATCAGCTTTCTTCGCCACATTTGCTTATGCACCCATTTGTCTTCAGCAAATGTATCATGGAGGTGAGCACACAATGATATGATATTTTGTTTTTTGATGCCTGAAAATATTCTTAAAAAATATATATATATTTAAAGTACTTTTATTAGGGGCTCTTACATCTCTTATCACAGTCCATACATTGCCCCAATGTGTCAAGCACATTTGCACATATGCCACCATCATCATTTTCAAAGCATTCTTGTCCCACTTGAGCCCCTGATATCAGCTCGCCATTTCTTACCCCCAAATATTTGTTTTATAGACATCTTCTTACAAATAAATATCAAATTTTCAACTATTTGTGGAAGTTTAGCAGGCATCTGAGTGAACATGTCTCAAAATATTTCAATTTAGGCAAGTTGTGAACTAGATTAATTATTACAGCTAACTAAGATAATGTCATGAGGCTTAGGTAGTATCCTGATGAATATATTACTTGGCATATGAAGAATTTAAATTGCATGCAAAATATAAGTATGATCGTAGTTTTAAAAACACATTTTTGAAAGATCAAGTTGGTGAGATTTTTTTTTCTCTAATTAGGAATTTTAAGATTACTTTCATAGTAGAAAAAAAATGACTAAATAAGCAACCAAAGAAAAAGGAATGTCGTTGAGCGATCTACCTCTGGGTTGTAATAATCAGCTTCTTAACCTTTGATGTGGTTGGTGATCATGAAGCAGGTTCTGAGTATGATTCCTTCTTTCCCACTGAGTCAAACCCTTTCTCCAAGACAAGAGGAGGAACAGAATAGGGAAGGGAGATAGTTAAATTCAGCTTAGAACATATTGAGTCTTACAATTATGCCAACTACTGAATGTAAGAGGGGGAGGGAGTTTTGGGACAAGAAAATTTAATTGGGTGAGACGGGATACAGAACACAATTTAGAGAAGAAGAATATCTGTCTTCTATGAATTTTGGGGGCTCCTGGAAATGATGTTAGACAATGAAAATAAAAACTATTTAAAAGTCATTTGAGTTAGAGAGGCACTGAAGGAAATGAGTTTGACTTCCAGGGAACTACTGGTTTTAGTGACTGTGTGCTTAGTAATGTTCCTAACTGATTGAAAGAGAAAAGGGAACAAGCAGGGTTGAGAAGATGAGTGGGTATAGATTTTGTCTCAGGTATGTTATACCTGGAGGAAAATAGCAAATAACTGGATAGATCTTCTGATTGAAGCTCATGAATGAGACGGTGGCCAGTGAAAATTTAGACCTCAACGTTGGTGAAAGCAGTGATCAAAAACCAGGGCAGGGGGCAGAATATCCCAGAAAGCACAGGTGAAGTGTCATCAAATGCTGCAGGGAAGTCAGAACAAGGAGTGAGAGGTGGTCCTTGTTAATGGAGACACATTAAGAGTGTTATTGGTAAGTTGGTAGAAGCCTAGGACTAAAAGTCCAATGTCAGTGGGTTGAGTGGTTAATGGAAGGTAAATCTGTAGGAACAGCAGGTAGAGACCACCCTCTCAAGCATTTTGGATAGGTTTTAGGTGTGGAGTATATTAAATGGAAGAAGAGATACAAGGCACACATTTGTAGAAAATAGATAAGGAGCCAGAGAAGAAGAAATGGCTGGAAATCTATGAGCATGAAGATGTTAATAAAGAGATCATGAACAAGACCTAGAATTCTCAGGTGGTCCAAACATTTAACACGATGGGCTATTAATGGAAAGGATGGAAGTTTGATTCTACATAGAGGCTTCTTCTAAGAAAGGTCTGGCAATCCACTTCCCCAAAACTCTAGCACTGAAAACTCTATGAGACACAGTTCCACTATGACACACGGAGTCACACATGATGAATGAGTACATTTCTCTCTCACTTCAAACGTGACTCCCTCTTGATGTTCCCAAGTAAAGACTCCTGAAATTTGGACTGCCGGCCCCTTTGACCTTGATTTTAGTCTATGCCCTCATTCCTTTGGCATCAGAGACTGTCTTCCTTGTTAAGTGCCACTAGGACACCACAGTGAATATGCCAGGGAGTTTATGTCTTAAATCAGATGACATTAAAGATCCTCCAAACATGGTTAAAAATCCACCTAGCTTTATTTTATTTTAAAATTCATGAGGTAGTTATACATATGCTTTCATTTTCATCTATTAGAAGCATACATTTCATATTTTGCATATATTACCTCCAGGTCTTGCATTTAAGAATGAAAAATACAAGCAAAACAAACAAACATTAGGTGAAGAGGGATGAGGTAACTTGTCCAGCGTGATAGAGCTGTTTGACAACACACAGGAGTTAGAAACAAGGCCTCCTTGCTGGGTTCTAGTATTTCGTTCCGTTGCCAATCTATATGAAGCATATGATCTACTGTGGATACCCTTTCTTCCACGTCTTTGAAGGTAAAGCAAAATTTGCCAAAGCTGGAACCTGTATAAGGTGGCAAGGTGTCAAACAAGGAGAATGCAAATATTTTCCAATAATCAAGAATGATAAAAAACAAGTGGTAAGACGCCCCTTGTGGAAGGCAAACAACCTTTGAGACCTGGAAAACAAAGCAAATCCCGGCAAGTCCCGGCTCTCGCAGGCGTTACCGTATTTTCTGCACTGGCATTGGCTTCAAACAGTAGGTCCATCCTCTTACTACTCTGGATTGTCCAATCTGGGTCTCTTTGAAAATTTTGCTACCTACAAATATTTGACTGACAAATCAATGAAAGACTGTTTCCACTTGCCTCAACTGTGATCTTAAAAACCAACTTTAATTGGTTTATTCTGTAATTATGCCCTTTGTCAAGTGAATTAGTTTGAAGTTAGTCTTCAGCTTTTAACATATGCATGGTACAATGTACCATGTCCCGAGTCATGCAAAAGTAATAAAAGAATACACGAGAACCAACCGAGTCATCATGGACCTGATGTATGATTTGACTCAGAGATGGTTGGTTCTAGTTTTATGGATTTTAAATATAAAACATATGAAAAGATTCTTTTGAAATTGAGCCTTTAAGGTTTTCTGAGAGGAGAGGCTCTGTATGTGTCAATTGAATTAAACATGACATGGGATTCCCAGGGTGGAAATTTGAGCTGTTCAGCGTGTTAGGTGGTTGGACTGAAGGCCCAAACAACTCCGACCTGGAAAGCTCAGGGCTCTTCTCAGATCTGATTTACACTCGTAGGGGTGGCAGCTTGTGAAACACATTAAGATGTCACTGTCGGTTTCGAATTCCCATGAGGGTTGTTCAGTGCCACTCCCCTGCCCCACACCCCACCCCTGCGGTCATGATCATGCTCATTTAGTTTGGTTTGATACCATTTTCTTTCAGAATTAAAAAAAAAAAGAGTTTTCTATACTATGACTGTTTGTCTTATTGGAATGATTTATTTTGATGACATATACCCAGCACAACCACACAAAACAAGCCAACACCCGTTCTTGACCATGTTATGTTTAAGGGCATTCCTTCAAAGGCAAGGCATAAATAAAGTGGATCAATTAGGAATGGGTTGGCCTAAGTGGAACAATTATGTGGGCAAGGATAGACTTCAATGATAGCTCAGCAGTTGGGGAAGCCTTTCCTACGCTAAGAAGCTGAAGTCAGTAGCTTCGAAATAACACCAATGTGCTGTAAGCAGCGGGTGGCAGGTGTTGCCTCTTGGCAAGTGGGTCGCACTGTGGCATGGTGGGTGCATACTGAGGCTTTATGTCAAGGTTTGACTATTGTCACAGCGATTTTGTCTTTTAAATTTGCACCAGATGGTTTTACTTTTTGTCACGTTTCAAAGCCTAGAACACCACTTGTCCTATATTTAGATACTAGGAAAAAGAAAATAATCTAAATACAAAGAAACGAATGCACTCCTCCTCCCACCCTCACCCCCTTTTAACCTCACTATGCAGAGGTAGGAACCCTGGTGACACAGCGGTGAAGTAACCAATTGATAAGTGAAAGAGCAGCAATTCGACCCTGCCAGTCGCCTGCAGTAGAGAGATGTGGCAATCTACTTCCATAAAGATTACAACCTTGGAAATTGTACCGATCAGTCTGGACTCTGTCCAAAGGGTTCCTGTGAGTCAGACTCAACTGGATAGAAATAGTTGCGGGCGGGCGTGTGTGTCTGTGTAGGTTAACTACTATGAACATTTGGGGATTCTTTGCTGATAATAGTAATAAACCAAGCCCATGGCCATCTACTAGCTTTTGACTCAAAGCAACTCTAGGTGAGTTTTGGGAGACTGTTGAGTCTTGACAGGAGCAGAGAGCCTCATCTCCTTCCCACGGAGAAGCTGGTGGGTTTGAATCACCAACCTTGCAATTAGCAGCCCAGTGTTTATCCCACCGCACCACTAGGGGTCTTAATACTAATTTAAAAAAACACAACAAAACATAAGCTTACTGTCGTTGAGTTGATTCTTACTCATAGAGACCTTGTAGGACAGGGTAGAAATGTCCCTGGTAGTTTCTGAGACTGACTGCAGCTCTTAAAGGGAACAGAAAGCCCCAATTTTCCCAAGGAGCACCTGCTGGTTTCGAAATGCTGGGCTTGTGTTTAGCAGTCAATGCATAACTCCTATGCCATTGGGGCTCCTAATAATAGCAAGAATAACCACAACATAATAATAATAAAAAAGCAGTTAACATTTATTGAGAACTAAGAGCCAGACACTATTTTATATTGTGTGTGTTTGTGTGTGTGTGTATATATATATATATATATCTCCTTCTTGATTCTCACAAAGATTTAATAGAAAAGTTCATATTATTATTTCCATAGTAAAGGGAACTAAGACATAGGGAGGTTGGGGAACTTACCCCAGAGCACACAGAGTAATATAGTGCAAAGTGCACATTCAAATTCAAGCCTCTTGTCTCAGAGCCTGGGCCCTTGATTTTTACCTTCTTCTGCGTTATATGGGAGACAGATGAGGGTTTCGACTCCCGTAAATAGCTACAGTCTCAGAAACCCACAGAAGGTCGCTATGAGTTGGAATCGATTTGATGGCAGGCAGTTGTTTATTGCTGTTGTTCTGTTTTAAATATATGCTCATTTATATTTAATTTGCCATACTTTATAATCAATGCAATATTCTGCTTTTTACCTTACCTAGTATCATAAGGATTTCCTGTGTTAAGGATTCTTCATAAACACTATCTAAATCATTGCCTAATGTGGTATTACATGATTGTATGGGCTTCTTGCTCCCGATGGCAGTGATCCTAATATGTGTAGCTATCCCCTAGGTGGATCTACGTGTCTGGGGTAGGGGTGGGGGGGAACACCAGCAGTGTGTGATTGACTGTCAGTCTAAAGGTTGAATGTTTAAATTTACCCAGTGACTCCGTCTAAGAAAGACTTGGTGTTGGCAAAGAGTACTGTCAAGAAAACTCTGTGGAGCAGTTCTGTGCTGCAGAACAAGGGTCGTCAAGAATCAGAGCTGACTCAGTGGCAGCTAATAAAAGCAGACAAGCATTGAGATTGTTTCCACACATTTGTTATTATAAATAATACTGTGATGAACTTATTTGAATATAAATCTTAGCACTTGTGATAATTTTCTTAGGCCAGATAAGAATAGATTTATGGTTTAATGCCCCATTTTTCTAAATAGAAATTGAGTCCAAGTCAATTTGGGGAAAAAATACCATGTACATGTACGCTTCGAATTGTCTTTAACATTTAACTAATGGGGGACTGCCTTAAACTTTAGAAGCTTTTATGATGTGGTGAGAGAAGGCAGGAGACTAAGCAGTGGGGGAACCATTCTTTAACTCCAGCCTGACCTTTGTTCATTAATAGGTCGCTGCCTTATCTTTGTGTGAAACCCTGGAGCTAATCCACACACGGAGTGGCCATTGATTTCGAATAAGCTCTGCTCGTAGAGTAGCTTCTTAGTGGGACACAGCCAAAAAAGAAATTAGGTCAAATATTTGCAAAGTATGTACTGATGCTTAAAAAGCACAACAAGGATGGCATTTTTAATCACAATCCTATGGACTTCTTTGTAACACCCCTACAATAAAATTTGTTCCAAAGTGGCATTTAACGTGAATATGGGCATGGTAAGGTACATTAGAAAATAACGGCTGGAGGAGGCCTTCACAAACAATGTCTTTGTTCTTAAAGCAGGAGACATTACCAGTGAGGAGAATGGCGCTGAAGCAGGGGAGCAGTCACTCGATAGCTGACCGCGCAACGGGGTTGGCTCCCTTTGTTAGCCCACCTGCGCTCTCTGTTCTTTGTGTAGGCCTTTCCTTGTTCAGCCTGGTTTGATCAATTCCACCCCCAAACGCTAACCTCACGTATCTCCAGGCTTCTTCCTTCTTGGCCCCTGGTCAAGTTCTCTGTTCTGTTCTTCCTAACATCTGTGTCCTTCCTTGGACTCTAATCGTAAGTAAGGAAACCATTTCCGTGATTTGGCTGTAGCTGTTTGTGTTGTTGTCAGGTGTCTTTGCATCAAATCTGACTCATTGCAACCCTATTGCAATGGAAGGAAACACTCCCCAATCCTGCATCATCCTCAGAATTATGACGATTAAACCCATTGTGGCGGCCACTGCGTCAACACATCTTTTCTAGGCTCTTCTTTTGTTGGCTGCCCCGCTTCTTCACCAAGCCTGATGTCCACTTCCAGGGACCAGTCTCTCTTGATAACATGTCCAACAACCCATGAGACAAAGCCTTGCCAACCTTTCTTCTAAGGATCATTCTGACAGTTCTTCCTCCAAGACAGATTATATACATATATACTTTAACTTTAATATTTAACTTTAATTATATGTTTATAGATGTATTCATTTTGTGTG
>NW_022103898.1:74187741-74201539 GCF_000313985.2 Echinops telfairi | reverse complement strand
TTCCTTCTCTGACAGGTTTACATCTTATATAGATTCCAGCATTAGCACGATTTTGGGAAAAAGCCTTTAGCACACACACATGTGCGCACACACACATGTGCGCACACACACATGTGCGCGCGCACACTCACACATATACTTTTAGACTATATATAGACTTTAAGCATGTATATGAAGGGGTTTTAAACAGTTTATGGAAAAAATATTTCATTATCTTCCACTAACTTTTTGAGGCCTCTTCGTACTTTTGGGGGCGGGGTCAGGGGTATGCTTCTTTAAATGTATACTGTCTTCATTAACCAACAGCCCTGGCCCTTGCGTGACAATGTAAGCCATTACTCAATGTTCCCTCTTTACTGGTTGTCTTCAATCTGTGCCTTCATGCCCTACTGTGCTGCAGTCAGGTTCTCCCACCTGGGCTCAAATGACTCTTTTCATGACTCTTTTCTGGAACCTGACAGCCAAGTAATCGAATGAGCAAAGTCAAGCTAAATGAAAGGGCATGTTCTTGGCTCTAGTAAACTGGAAAAAATGAAAGCAAGAGGATTAAATACAAAGTGATTACCAAGAGAATACATAAATATATAATAGCATTTAGGGTTGGCTGGGAGATTAAATCCCTGCAGTTATACCTTTCCTTAAATAACATACAAATGTCCCTTTCCAACACTCCCTCGGGGAAAGTAGAGCTATGTATAAGATTACCTATTGTAAAGGATCATTGGGCTCTTTTTTCAGAGGTTTAGGCTTACGTTTCTGACTTTCAAGGAACACAGTATAAAGACTCCTCCCTCAGTGAGGCCCTCTAAATGCTGAAGAACAGTGGCTCCCAAGTTTGGCTGCGCATCCGAATCATCTGGGAGGAATTATAAAAATGCAATGAGGCCTGGGAAGGTAAGTTTTCAAAAACTCTGCATTTGATTTTCGATGCTCAGCTCGGTTTGAGGACTGCTTTGGGTTCAACATTAAGCTCAGTCAGTTCCTGTGTCTTCCATGGGTATACAGTAAGTGCCCCATACCTATTGAAAGAGTCATGTTGCTGGAAATCACATTTTATAGCATTGGAAATTCATCTGAGTGTGTGAGTGACAGCCCTCGGGGTCAACAGAAGGCTTGTGAACTCCCGCGTCTGAGCCCCTGGCCTCATCGAAACACCAAGAAAATGTAAGGAAAGGTAGAAGTTATAAACTCCTTGGTGGACTCTCATCACAGGTAGGTTCCCCCATCATAAAATGTAAATAGTATCTCTGTGAGCTATTTTATTTCACTTTATGTTGGAACAATTTGCAACCTAGGCGAGAACTGTAAAATTGGCATGGAGCGTGCCCATGTCTCCTGATGCTGCTGCTTCTAACTTTAACATCTCGCACAAGATACTATCTAATGTGGGCATTTTGATGAACCATGGCAGGCTTACCAAAACTGAGACATTAGTATTTAGGTTACTCCAGTTTTTCCACGTCTGTGTTTTTATTTTGTCTGTTTCAGAATCCAATCCAGGATGCCTACTTGCGTTTCATCCTTCTGTCTCCTCTGAGGTCTCCAATCTGTGACTGTTTTTCAAAACCATGGTACTTAAAAAAAAGGGGGGCGTGTTTCCAGGATCTTGTAACATGTCCTTCAGTTTGGGCTTCTCTGATGCTTTCTCATGATTGAGCTGTGGTTATGGATTTGGGGGAAGGAAACCACAGAGATAATAGGTCCTCCGTGGGGCCTTTGTAGAAATTTTGCCCATGAAAGCCATGTATTTTCTCACATTAGAGGTGTTTAAGCAAAAGGCTAGATGACTATGTGCCATGCTGAACAAATCCAGACACATTGGGAAGCATTGCTGAGCCCCTTTCAATCCTAAGTCTAAGCTGCTCAGTGAACACTGCAGAGAGAAAGTCACACTGAAAGACAAATGGGAGAACTGAGTGGAGCTCAAAGACTAACGAGAATCCACTCCTCACCATCTCAAAGGGTATCAGGTTTACTAACATGAATTCAGTGTCTGATACCTTCATTATATTTGGAATTTTCTTCAAAGTAGAGCCTTCAAATTTGAATTTTCTTCATTGTAGCCCCCTAAGAGGCTACTGAGTGTTTCCTATACACAATTAAAGCTTTCTTGTTACTAAACATTAAAGTGGTGTATAGTTAAGTAGATGGCAATCTAAATGGAGAGAAAGCAATGATTTGTCTAGCTAAGAATCATAATTTTTACTGAAATATATTGCTTTGTATTAGACTCAAAATATGACTAGATATATTCGTTAACCTAGAAGAATTAATTCTATATGTCAGCACATGTATTATAAAAATGATTTATTATAGTATATATTTTGAAAATGAAGACACTAAGCAAACTAATATATTTGAAATGTGCTGAAGTTCCTTTGGAGAAGTGAACTTACACCTACAACACTGTAAATGTTACATTGGTATATTGAATACCTATATTGGGAAGACAATAGAGAGTCTTCCTGAAAACCAGAGTGCCTGGATTCTATCCTAAGGCAGCACCCCCTCTGCCCCCAAATCACTTAGGTTTTACTATTTGCAGTTTTTTAGATCTCTTATGTTAGAGGATCAGTCCTGACTCTAAAACAGTAGCCTATAAGTTCAGTAATTCAACTTTTGTTGTTTTGGGATTTTATTTATGTACATGAAGCCATTGATTCTGTCTTTCCAACATGTGGTATGTAAATATATTCATGTAATTCTTCTTTGACAACTGGGAAATGCTTGATTATTCATTTTTCCAACCTGAAAAAAAGCAACTCATAGAAAAACTCACAGTGTTTAGCCATTTGCTTGAAAAATTAATGCATTTTTTTCTTTTTCATATTTTTAACTAGATAAAATAACTGTTAAAGTAGATAACTGTTAACTAGATAAAATAACTGTTATAAAATAACCCCCTCTCCCAAGACAGGGAGAGAAGATAGTTTACTTATGGGATCTGATAATATTTGAACAAGAATATGGTATAGTTAACAATTGATGTATGTATGGATTGCAACAAGAGTTGTATGAGCCCCCAACGAAATGACTTAAAAAAAAAGAAAATGGTACAGTTAATAGATATGTATAGACTTTAATGATTACTTTTTTATCTATTCAAGATGTTACACAGTTTGATTTGAAAAATGTAAAGCCTTTTGAAAACAGTTTCATTGTGATAAGTATAATCAACATATTTTCTGTATTATAGCTCTAGCTTTGTTCATAAACTTTAAAAATGTAAAGTGAAATAATGTCTGACAATGAGTTCTTAATAGTAAGATTCAAGTCCATGGCTCAAGGACTTGACAGTTCACAATTGTTCTAGGGAGGCCTCCTTGACAGCTTGGCCCTGATGATAAAAGAAGGGTGGATCATTTAGCTGTGCAGCAAAGCCGTAGTTTTCCAGTGTGTTCTGGTGTAGTCGGGCATCACCCTGGATGATCAAAGAGGAAGAAACAGATCCCCAATCAAGTGCCAAACTCTGCCACAGTCTCTCGAGCTTTCTCCTTCCGAAGAATTGGCTTTCTCTAGCCCACCCGTCAGGGCACACAGGGCTCTTTAATGGCACCTTCAGCTACTCACTCATTGTGCTGAGAGACAAATGGAGCTTTGTGATGGGCCAGAGGGGTCACGGATAAGCAGAAAGCCAGCCCTGGGATTAATCCCCAAATGGAAAGTTATGTGTTTTGAAAAATAACAGAGAATCCACCTACTCATTAAAGATTTTCTGCCTTATGGTAACCATGTTCAAGTAAACACATGGAATGCTTCTGTGATTCCTTTCAAAGTCATAATAGTTAGAACCTATGTAAAGAGCAAACTCAAACACTCTTCTTCCACTTCTACAATGTGTCTAAAACCTGCCAGCACACTATGAATACATGCTTAACAACCAGTTCTCTGGGGAATAAAGCGCGAGTGTTTGCCCACATCTATGGTGCAAATCCAGTCATCTTGTCCAACTTGAAGCTCCTGAGGTAACTGTATGAGGAATTTGGGAGGAAAAACGTTGACAGTCAGCTTTTTAGGCTGAGGCTTCTGGGTAGCCCACCACTGGTCATACCCATTGCATGAATGAAGACAAGATGAAGACAAGGGGACACATGGTGGGTCCTAAGGTTGCCAACAGACAGGTAAATGCCCATTTCCCAGGCTCGGTCAGGCAAATCCAGCAATTTCACAGGCAAACCCACAGGCTGCAGGACATTGTTAAGCACAACCCAATCTAAGAAGCAGATTAAATTTAAGATCTAATTCCTCTCTGATGGGCACTTTAGCATTTTTCTTTTTAAAGAGATCTCTAGGAATTGTGTGGCGCTCATGCAAAATTGTGCACCTAAGAAATCCCCCTGCGTGAAACCAGAGACTGTTCTTGGGCTTTGGGGCACCCCTGAGCAGAAGCCGCAGCTAGCTCCTCTAAGAAGACAGCTGGGATCTCAGCTCAGCTCCTCAAAATCGGGAAGAAAATGAATTTGAATATCAGGCTCTTCCTCTGCTGGGGTCATAGCATGGGCTGTGTGAGCCATGGCACCTTCCTTCCTTTGGGGGACAAATGGAGCCTTACTTCTGTGAATTTGACTTGGGAGCAGCAACACTATGAGGCTGGCGGTTGACAGGAAGAAATCTGAGGATAAACTTGATGAATGGCGACTTAATCATTTTTGTGATAAAAGCATTCATTTTTAATGGTGTTTACTGTGAAGAAAACACACAGACATCTCACACCTCTTTTGACTAACTGCTGTTCCTTAAACTGTCTCCCTAAAATATTGCTTCTCCCAGCGAAGGACTTTGTTCTCAGGAGTGGGAGGGCGTTACCATTACCTTTCCCTTCACAGATCTTTTAATCACTTTCTCTCCTCTCTTCTCCCCCTCCCGGCCCCTCCCCCTCCCAGCCTTTTTTCAAGAAGAACAAATCCAGAAAATGAATTACAATTGAAATACAAATACAGGAAATTCCACAGTTAAACCTCATATGGCAAAGTTAACTTGGCCATCAATATCCTACATATTTTTAGTTTTCTCATGTTCTGCCTGCATGAGTATAAGGTAACCAGATGTCCTGTATTAGGAAAAAGTGTCTTAGGTTACAGCTTCTTTTTCTTCTGACTGTATTTCTCCTCAAAAGTTCCTAACATGGCCAACCTGCTGAGAGGCTTACTTTGATTATAGAAATGCTAAAAGTCTCTCCAACCAAACTTACTTTTCCAAGCCCTTAAAAGTGGGCCTTTGACCTGAGAGAAACCACAATTATGTCCAAGCAGCAGTCAGAGAAAACAAAGGCATCCACCCATCAGACCTCTTTATATAATGAGCCAGTTACTGCTCACTGACCTCTCCCAGGGAATACAGTTCATAGTGCAATGGGTGAGATTGTTTGTTTGTTTCCTGGGGGCAGGGAGTCAAGATGCTTTGTCAGGGCTCCGGATGAGAAAGAGGGAGGCTGAAGAATGGCAGAAGTGATTATCTAAAGGAGGCCCGTGAGGGAAGGAGGACAGAAAGACAAAGATGATCAGAAACCTATGAGCCTGCCTTATTGCTTCAACTACCCTTCCTCCACCCCTTTCTCTCTGGATATTTGTCTGTCTAGATTTCAATCTCCTTTGTTTTTGCTGCTTAGACTAGCATTTACTTGCTAATCCATATGGTATTTATCTTTCCAGTATGCACAGTGAGGAAAATCCACCACACTAGATGTATTCTCCATTCTCTAATAATTTAGCCATGTAGTAGAAGGTGGGCGTCTTCACCCAGAACATGATCAAACTATCAGGGAATTTGTACCCCACAGCTATGCCAGGAGTCATCTGAAATATGAAGAGACTTCAGAAATGTTGAGAAACATGGGATTAACATATAACGAAAAATGTCCACGGGCTTTTAAAACTTGTCTCATATATTGTTACTTTATGCTGATGGCCCACCGTCTGTCTGTCAGCTTGTCCAATCTGTGGTGGCATAGGTGTTTCTGGAAGCTGTGGCACCGGTATTTCAAACACCTGCAGAGTTACCCATGGTGAACAGGCTTCCTTGGGCTTCCTGCTCTGTTTCCCAAGCACTCTCCACTTGTTAGATAGGTTCGATCATTCAGTGCCACGGCCACACGGAACTCACGATGCTCATGGTCATGTAGTGTATCAGGGAAACTAGGGTTGTTGTTATGTGCCATGGAGTCAGTCCTCCTCATCACCACCCTATGTAGAACAGAACGGGACTCTGCCTGGCCGTGCGCCATCCTCACAGCTGTTTGTTTAAGCTCGTTGTTGCAGTCTCTGTATAAACCCGTCTCTCCGAAGGCCTTTCTCTTCTTTGCTGCCCCTTCACTTTACCAACCATGATGTCCTTCTCCAGGGACTGGTCTCTCATGACAACATGTCCAAAGTATGTGAGACAGTCTTGCCTACGGGGGACCAGTCTCCACAACCAAATGGGTCTAAGTAGACGGTGGGTAATGGAGGGATAAATTAAAGAGACATCAGACAAGATAAAGCATGCAAGGGCTCACTAAGTGATTGTTTTAGGCACCAGGTTCGAGCAGAGAGAGAGCTGAAAGTATTCTCACGAGTTTGTAATCTCCGACACTCAGGCCAGGGTAAGCACATATGTAACAGGAAAGGGTTGTACAAGAGGCATATACTTAACATGAGGGGGATGAGCTAGGAATAGATGCAATAGGAATGGGTTGTGTTAGGGGCATACATGGGACAGGAAGGTGTTTACAAGATAACATGGGCAGGCTCTAGAGTCAAGATGGCAGCCTAACCTTGGTCCTCTGAGTTGGCTTGACTTCAGGTATCTTTGAACTCTTCTCTGGGGGGAAGTGGGCCCTACTTAGGGGGGATAGACAATAGGGTCTGATTGCTTTGGATGGCAGACAACCTTCAGGCAGATAGCCTTCAAGCAGCTGACCTTCAAGCATCTAGTAAGTGACCATGTATTTGCAAACAGCACCCTAGACTTGGCATTATTATAGGGGAAGGGGCCATTGAGGGGAATAACTTCTACTTAGGAGAAGGTGAGTGGGATGTATATCCAAATCCCAGATATGAAGGGTCCTCCACAGGAGCCTTGGCCTCTCAGACTCCTTAATGTGTGAATGTTGAGAGTTTGTCCGCATACACTCTCTTCCCAGTTCTGTTTCCCACATTTGCCAATCTTGCCTCTACGGAACATTCTGATTGTGCTACTTCCATGACAGGTCTGTTTGTTCTTTTGGCAGTCCATGGTAAACTCAATATTCTTTGCCCAAACCATAGTTCAAATACCACAGATATTTCTTTGGTCTTCCTTATTCAATATCCAACTTTCACAGGAACATGAGCCTATAAAAATACCATGGCTTCAGTCAGGCATACCTTAGTCCTCAAAGTAAGATCCTTGCTTCTCAACATCATAAAGAAGTCTTGTGCAGCAGATTTATCCAATGCGTGTCCTTTGATCCCTCGAAAGCTCCTTCCATGAGCATTCATTTTGCATCTAAGCAAAATGAAATCCTTGACAACTTCAATTTTTTTTACCATTAGCCATCATGTCACCTATTAATCCAATTATGAGGATTTTTGTTTATTTACAATTTACACTGAAGGCTCCATACCCCAGTCAATGCCCCCCTTTCCCTCAATCTCCATTCCCCTATCAACTTTTCTCTCCTGTTGGTAGTGAAGTTTCCCTTCTTGCTGCTGAGATGACTTATTTTTATACCCAGCAGGATGGCAAGCACAATTAACTCTATTGACAATCACTCACAGATGAATCATAATCCAACAGTGTCTTCCTCCACCTTCTTACTCAGACCTATCAGGAAAATGAAGATTGTTTGATAGGAGTAACCAAGGCTGTGGCTAGAAGAAGCATATTCAATTCATTGCCCTGCACTTCTAGACGAAGACAGATAGGAACAAAAGCCTGATCATCTATTGCTGAAAATATAAAAACTAAGCCAACAAATACTTCACTACCATTCAGTCAATTCCCATTTTTAGCAAGCCTACACTAGTAATAGTTCTCACTTCATCAAGCTGAGTCTGAGTTATTGCAACCCT
Organism: Echinops telfairi; assembly: GCF_000313985.2. Lineage (NCBI taxonomy): Eukaryota > Metazoa > Chordata > Mammalia > Afrosoricida > Tenrecidae > Echinops > Echinops telfairi. Next base: position 74,193,509 of record NW_022103898.1, on the reverse strand, counting down.
ACAGGGCAGGCTAAAAATGCTCCTGTGGTTTCTGAGATTGCAACTCTTGGAGGGAGTAGAAAGCCTCATTTTTCTCTTGAAGAGCGATCAGTGGTTTCAAAGTGCTGACCTTCTAGTTAGCAGTCTAACACATAACCATGACTCCACCACAGTTCCTATTTCTGAAAATTATCCAATGAAAATCTTGTGGTTCATAACGGAACATGTTCTAACTTACTTGCTTTGAACATATCATAAAAACTCACCACATTCACCACTATCAAGTCAATTATCATTCATATCAACCCTATAGGAAAAACGTAAAACTGCCCTTTGAGTTGCTGAGGCTGTAAATCTTTCTGAGAGCAGGAAATCCTTTCTCTCACAGAGTAGAGTGATGTTGGATTTGAACTGCTGAATTTGTGGTTAGGAGCCCAATATGTAACCCACTATGAGACCAAGTCTCATCCTCAGGGCGGTTCCATGGCTAGAGAAGGATACCATATTTGAAGAAGTAGGAGACCAATGAGTATGCAGAAGACTCACCGTGCAATGGATTGGCACAATCGTTGCAATGATGTACTTACTCAAATAAACTGGTGATTATGAGAAAGTCAAGCAACATTTTTCCCCTTTTTATATAAAATTGCTATGACTTAGTCAGCTTGACAGCAGCAAACATGTTGGGGATGAAATTCCAGTTTTAAATTTGTGTCTTTCAACAGGTAAGCAAATGCAGTGTGGTCAAATCATGTGGGATGTCCAAGCCTTTCATGACTCACTCTTGGGTACCCAGTCTGACTCCTGCTGTTTCTCCACACCCCTGAAATCTGCGTTCTGAACATACAAGACTGCAGTTAAATCATCAGACATGCTGTGTCGCTTCCGATTTCTTTGGGTCTGTACACGTTTTACCTTTTGTCTGGAATACAGTCCTATCTACGTCAGTTTTCTTACCTGTGTTTCAAAGGTGAATCTAAAGCAAAAAGCCAACTCACTGCCATAGAGTTGATGCTGATTTATAGCATCTTCACGGGACAGAAGAGAACTGCTCCTGTGGGTTTCCAAGACTGCAAATCTTTAAGGAAGTAGAAAGCCTCATCTTTCTCTCTCAGAGCATCGGGTGGTTTTGACCTGCTGACCTTGTGATTATTAATCATTATTATTGTCTAATTACTAGAACCCCAATGTGAAACCCGTTATGCAACCAGGTCTTCATAGGTGTAGTTAGTGATGGCACAAAAGTAAAGTATGGGATTTGTTTCTGAACTTGGTAACATTATGCTAATGATAATTTTATGAATTGACCATGATCCCCCTTAAGATATAGAGGTGATAGGAAACTTTGGGGGGCAAAGTATGGAACCGGGGAAGGATATTGCCTATTAGATATTAATGGTGTTGCTAGAAATTAATAATGAATAGTCTCCTTTGGCACACAAATATATCTATATATTTCTATTAAAAAAGCAATAAATATTTTCTTAAACCTACTTCACTTACCTGTAGCAACCCGATTTCTTTGTTCCCTTTTATAGCAAAGCCTATTGGGCTTGAATGATTCTTTAATGGTCCACTTTTTCAAAGCTACCTGTATTCGTGTCTTTGGTTGTTGTTGTTGTTGTTTTGTTTGGTCCCGCAATGTGTCAGGACTTGTAATGGTATGGTCATTCAGCAATAGCAGGGGGAGAACGCTGCAGATGTCGTCACAGCAAACTGAGCTTGTGTTCTACCACCCAGGAAAGCTTCCTCAGGTATTCCCTCTGAGAGGGATCACAGAGAGTTGCTTTGGACCCCAACGCTGCATTGCTGGCCCTCGGGATGTCCAGTTAGAGATTGCAGTTGAGCAGAAACAAGGTGCTGGACCTGCTGCACAGCGTTGGGCGCCATCGTGCAACTTGAGTGGCACAAACAGGTCTTGGATAACACAGTTCCTCGTCATGGAGAAGTTCGCCTTGTCTTGGCTGAATTGGAAATGTCTTCCTCATAATTCAAGAGGATGACTGGGCCCAAGTTAGTTTTTCACACCAGAAAACCCTTTCTTGAGCAGGTCATGAATATGCAGCATTCATTAGCAGGGTGCTAGATTTCAGCTGAGCCCTTTATCTTGAACCTTTTGCCTTATCCATGCCTTTTGGTAATGCCTTCCCACATGAACATTGAGCTTGACCAAAGGACCTGCTTTGACCAGTGGGAAAATATTAAACTTCACATAAGCAGTAGTCTTGAAACCACACTTGTGGCTTCCATATTCTCTTTCCAACCACAACTATGGTCAAGAGAACATGTCACCTGCTAGAGATGTAAGAGATAAAAAAGGGTCAGCCGAATTTGTTCTAGACCAACTAGGAGCTGGATCTTTTAACAAGTGATTAAAATTTATGAATGAACCAAATTGAGATCTGTTTATGTTGACCCAGATCAGTAGATTTTCCCAATTGGTTGTTTGAAAACCAAAAAGTTTAGGAGTGTTTTGTTGTGTAGCAATAACTGCCTGGTATACTTTCTAAGGGTTGTCTCGTCTCAGTGTTTCTAAATCTTCTTTCCACTAACTCTTAAAGCTACTCCTATCGAGCTTTTATCCTCACTCCCTCTACTCTTATTAAGATAACATTACTTCTAAGTTGCTAGATCCAATGATCCATGTCCAGTCCTCACTTAGCTTGCTTTCTCATCTACATTTGGAACACCTGGTAATTCTCTCATCTTGACATTCATTTTTCACTTGGCTTCCAATATCTTATCCATCTCATAAAATCCCTAGACATAATGAAGAAAAGCAGACAACATAAAAAAAAAACCCCATAATGGAACATCAGACAAGAAGGCATTATTAATTTACTTCCATGTATGAAAATAATTCTACACAGAAAATTTACAAAACATAACAAAATAAAAAACGATTCATTCAAATCAGTAATGAAAGCATCCCACATGACATTTTTCAAGAAATGAAAACTGGGAAAACATTTGCAACAAATATGTTGAATATCTACATCCTTGAATAATAAATAGCTCTTAAAATCAATCAAGAATGAAAACACTAACCTTCCCTGTGTTAGAAGACAATGTACACATGCAATTCACAGGAGAATAAACGTAAAATAAACTAACACACATTTAAGTGCAATAACACAAACAGAAATTTAAATAACAGAAGCACATTTAATTAATTTCTTAACATAATAAATTGAGAACATATTGAATTTGTCAAGATCTTATTTTACTAAGGTCAACAATCAATGCTCATGGAAACAGCAGTCAAAAAATTACATTATGTATTTACCTTGGACAAATCTGCTGCAAAAGACCTCTTTAAAATCTTACAAAGAAATAATTTTGATAAATAAGGTTTGCCTGACCCAAGTCACATTATTTTCAGTTGCTTCATCTATATGCAAAAGCTGAACAATGAAAAAAGAAAGAACAAAGAATAATTGACATATTTGCACTATGATGTTGGTGAAGAATATTAAATATTTCATGGGCTGCCAGAGAACAACAACAACAAATCTATTGTGGAGGAAGTACAACTAGAGTGCTCTTTAGAAGAGAAGAGAGCAAGATGTCTCACTTTACCTTGTTATCAGACTAATCCCAGAAAAAGGACACCACGCTTGGTTAAATAGAGGGTGAGCAAAGAAAACGTCTTCCCACGAGAATGATTGACACCGTGGCTACAATGATGGGCTTAGACATACTATTGTTTTGTGAAGATCGTGCAAGAGAGGGCAATGTTTTCATCTATTATGCATAAGGTTGCTATGAGTTGAAGACCACTCAATGATGCCTAACAATGATTATTAACATTTCTAGTAAATTCTTCGCAATTTAGCAAAACCTCTAGAAAAAAAAAATCATGACTGGAAACAGAGTGACTGTTCTATGGACCAGAGACTGAGAAATTCTAAAGAGAAATGAATGTATAAAATTGTAAAATCCTAGAAAGATAGGTCTAAATAAGCATAGATACTTATAATGATCTTGTATATGTGCAATCATGAAAAAGTGATTGCTCCCAAATTAATTTCTGAATTCTATATATATTTCCGTTTTTAATTATTTGAATGTCAATGGAATCTAATTGTGGAAGAATCAGAGCTTTAAAAATAAGTGGGTTTTTTTTTGAAGAAAAGATACATTTATGTACTGTATTATTCACCAGACAACATTTAAAAATAATAAAAATTAAAACATTGTCTCTCAGTGCCGTCAAGTTGATTCTGATTAATAATGACCCTATAGGGCTGAAGAGAACTACCTGTGGGCTTCTGAGGTTGTAACTCTTTATGGGAGTAGAAAACCTCGTCTTTTCTTCTGGGAGGGCTAGTGATTTTGAACTGCTGACCTCGTGGTTAGTAGCCCACCATATAACTCACCACACCACTGGGGCATCTAAACTGTATAGGGGTAGACTTATAGAGCAATAACATACAATAGAGACTCAGAAATGTACCATATGTAGGCCAAAATATAGCAATTTCACATTAAGGGAGAAAGTATGGAAACACTTTTGAAAAAAAAATTCTACTTCATATTATTAAAATAATAAAATTTAGGCATATTAAACCTGCAAGAAGAAACTAGAGTAAAATGTTTAGTACCTTGAGGTAAAGAAAGCTTTCTAAAGCAAGGAGAAAATAAATTAAAAACTACACCACGAGAAACCATAAACAGAACTTTAAAAATTTAAACATAAACAGAATTAAAAAAATAAATGAGTGAAAGATTAAATGCATGAACCATATATAGCAAAATATAGATAGCTATATTGTACATTAAAAACAAATCACACACACACACACACACACAAAACCCTGCTGATAGGAAAATGCCAGGTATGTAAAGAATAAAGAATCCTGGTGGGGAATTGGTTAAGCATGCAGCTATTGTCTAAAAAGTCAGGGGTTGAAACCCAGCAGTCACTGAAAATACCTGGTGATCTGCTCTGCTAAGGCTACAGCTTAGGAGCCCCCCCTCCTTTTTAAATTGTTTTATTAGGGGCTCATACAACTTTTATCACAATCCATCAATTGTGTAATGCACATGTGTACATTCATTGCCCTCACCATTCTCAAAACATTTGCTCTCCGCTTAAGCCCCTGGCATCAGCTCCTCATTTTTTCCCTTCCCTCCCCACTTCCCACTCCCTTGATAATGAACCCTTGATAATTTATAAATTATTATTTTGTCATATGTTGCCCTGTCCGACGTCTCCCTTCATCTGCTTTTTTGTTTTCCATCCCCCAGGGAGGAGGTCACATGTAGATCCTTGTAATCGGTTCCTCCTTTCCAACCCACCCCCCCAGTATCGCCACTCACACCACTGGTCCTGAAGGGATCATCTGCCCTGGATTCACTGTATTTTCAGTTCCTATCTGTACCAGTGTACATCCTCTGGTCTAGCCAGCCTTGCAAGGTACGATTGGGATCATGATAGTTGGGGGTGGGGGTGGGGGCAGGAAGCATTTAGGAACTAGAGGAAAGTTGTATTTTTCATTGTTGTTACATTGCACCCTGACTGGCTCATCTACTCCCTGGATCCCTTCTGTAAGGGTTGTCCATTGGCCTACAAATGGGCTTTGGGTCTCCACTTCGCATTCCCCGCCTCATTCACTATGGTAAGATTTTTTGTTCTGCTGATGCCTGATACCTGATCCCTTTGACACCTCATGATTGCATCGGCTGGTATGCTTCTTCCATGTGGGCTTTGTTGCTTCTGAGCTAGATGGCCGTTTATTTACCTTCAAGCCTTTAAGACCCCAGATGCTATATCTTTTGATAGCCAG